>NW_017306971.1:756948-764656 GCF_000935625.1 Nanorana parkeri
GCCAAAGCTAGCCGAAGGATCAGCCGGAGCTACGGCTGATCCTTCGGCTAGCTTTGTGAATAATCCCCATAATGTAGGGTGGTTTAGGTGCACTCTGTTCTTCAGCTTGTTTTTTTTTTAATGATGTGGCAGCATGCTGCAAACAAAACAGATGGTCAGTAACAAGTGAATCCCAATATTTGAGCACCCTAAACTTAAAAAGGCCCTGTCAACATAAAATAAAACTAAAACACCAACAAATGTCAAATTATTACCCCCTGAAACAAAATTACCACTTTTTTAATGGAAGCCTTGCTGCAGAAAAAGTAGTTTAACCTAAAATACAGGCCCTAGCAACGTAAAATAATAAACAATATACCTACAAAGTAAATGAAAACCCTAAAATACAGCTGCACTGTGTTTGTTGGTTTTGAAAATAATTAATATGATTTCAGATGTGTCTGCAATATTGTTCCCATCCCTGCCTCCCTCCCGCTACGAGTAAGCCCTACACTTACCTGAAATAACACTTAAAAGTATACATTAAAGTAACTGTGATTCCACAATGATTACAATTAAAATCCTGGCAGGTAATATAATATAAATGAAGCCACCATTTTTTTAAATGCCAAAAACGTTTCTCGCACACCTTTTTTAAAATGCGTTTGCGTTCTATCACATGACTGCTGTTGCTCTTCATACTTCTCACAGAGCTGCAGGTAGGAATGATTGAGAGAACTGTGACTCGTTAGTGCTGGGTTGGGAGAGGAGGTGTAATGTAAATAGTATTGAAGGTGAAAGGCTATGGGGGTGATTTACTAACCTAAACACACGCACGCACCAGGTGCGTGTGCTTTTCACACAGCAAAACGTATTTATCAACCAAAAAGTCTCTAAAAGCATATTTCCACTAATGCCATATATGGAAAAATCATGCACATGATGCATATATAATGCTGCTTCACAGTTTAGACAAAAATGGTTACCTCATGCATTTACATTCCTGCATTCATCAACGCAAGCAACACCACATAGAGCTAATTTACACAACATCACCTTGCAATTCAAGCTTGGCTTTGCACAACACACCTGCTGGGTGTGTACACACTACAAAGGTGTTTAGATTCCACCCATAGATCATGCTGGGAGGGAACACACTACAGAGGTGTATACATGTTCGTGGTGTGTTTATAAGGTTAGTAAATCAACCTCAATGACTCACCAGATAATGAAAACTTACTCTGGATATACATGGAGTTGAGCCTTGGCAGGGGACTGAAACTGACCATAATAGCACAGATGAGCTTCCCTGGTTAGTGTGGTCAGTTTGATCAAGGAAGAATGGTAAATGGAAGAAGTACACTGCACGGAAATAATTAAAAGGTAGAGTGAAAATGACAGTGTGCATAGTTAAAGTGAAAAAAACATTTTTTAAGGTTACACCTTCTTTAACTGCTTGAAGACCAGTTGTTTAGACCCCCTTCCTGGCCAGGCCATTTTTCAGTATTCAGCGCAGCGGTACGTTGACTGACATTTATTCCGTCATGCAACGCTGTACTGAAATGAATTTTATACCATTTTTCGGGGACAGATAGAGCTTTCTTTTGGTGGTATTTAATCACAAAATTACGGAAATGTTGAAAAAAAAAACTTTCTTTTTTACATTATGTTAGGAAGCATTTATTATTACCCATTTTTTGGTAAAATATAAAAGTCGGGGTCACGTCGGGTAAATAGACACCAAACATGTCAAGCTTTAAAATTGCACGCACACGCAAAATCGCAGAAAACTACCATACCCAAAATTGACCATAGGCGACATTTTAAAAGCTTTTACCGCTCATCAGTTTAGTGTTATCAGTGATTGATGGCCCTAGAATTATTGCTCTCACTCCGACGTTCAAAGCGATATGTAACATGTGCGGTGTAATGGGCGCAATCTTCTTTTTCGCTGGTATTCGCCCCTGACGCATGTTTGCGTGCGTGTATGTATGGGTGGGGACTTTAAAAATGTTTTTTGTTTTTTTATTCTTTTTTATGTGTAACTTTTATTTTTTTTGGGGGGGGACATTCATTTTTTTCCCTATTTTTTTCACTAAACTTTATTGCTATCACATACGGGGGCTAATAAAACCCCCCTATGTGATAGCAAAATATGTGACAGGTCCTCTTTATGGAGACATCAGGACATCTCCAAGACCCCTAATGTCACCCAGGACCCCCAAAAGAAGCTGATGAAGCACAGATCTGCTCCATCAGCTTCTTCCCAGCTTCTGAAGCTGGAGAGTGACACAAGAATGTGGAAGTGATGTAATATACAACACTTCCCCGGCGGAACGCTTGTATGTTAACCGGCATCGCTGCCTGTTTTTAAATATCGGGCATTTCCCACTCGCGCACACCTCTGGACGGCGTGTCTGAGCGGACGTCTAAAGACGCCCGCTCAGAACTAGAGAGCTCCCGGCCGGCCGTTTTTTTTTACTGCGGCTGGCCCGGAGGTAGTTAAAATCTCTCTTTAAGATCCATTCTTAGCATTGAACATAAGCAATTAACTTAATCATCTTCTTAAATTAAATTACCACGTAAAACCCCTAAAAATGTGTGCTTGCCTTATCTGTCCTGGATAGTATTGGGGTTTAAAACTCAAATGCTATGTGATTAGATCTTTTAACATTAAGATCTTGACACAAATAGAAAATTATTTACTAAAACAGAACTGTCTGCATCCGTTATGTGGTCATTGCTCAGTCCCTTATGACTATATAAATACCTTGAGTTCCTCATGCAGATTAAATGTAAGAAGTAGTATCAAAATTGTGACCACAAGCCATAAGGTGGCTATGTGGGAAATGTGGACTGGAGGTATTTATCAAATCTAGGGAAATGGTGCTTGTTCTGTGTACATGTTTACAGGTATATCTTATTTAAAAGAGATTTTCAGTTTGGGTTGCTGACCTGGATAGGTGAGTGCAACCTTTATCACATCACACTGTATTTAACACAAACAAAACAATATACATTTGGCAGATTTTATTTACTGCAACTATTATTATGTTAAAATAAATAATATATGAGGCACCTTTGTTGCTGTGGTTCTCATTTATTTAGTGCTTACGGCAAAGGCGAGATTTGTGCTGGTTGTCATATAAAAGAGAAATATAAGAAACATTTAAGCAGAAACAAGCAAGCATTAGATATATGCGTACCTGAATGCTTGAGATAGATGATTCACAATAATACATCTTAAAGATTGATACTATTCACAAGAAACCCAAAATGAGAATACATACTATATAAAGTATTTATTAGTCAATCACATGTCCTAACAAAATAAATGGTGAGGGGAATTTATCAAAACTGGGGCAGACAAAATCTGGAGCAGCTGTTCAATGCAACCAATCAGCCTCTCTCTTTCATTTTCAAATCTTAACTGAATAAACTGAAAAGAGAAGCTGATTGGTTGCCATGGACAACTGCTCCAGATTTTTTCTGCTCCAGTTTTGATAAATTCCCCCCAATGTCTTTACATGTGATGTATTTTCTCTAATCTAATCACCTTGGAAAAGAAAGAAAAAAAGCCATGAAAATGTTTAAATGCAGTTAAACAACTATACTTTCAAAGTTTAAAGAAGAAGGGAAAATAAAATCTTAAACCTTGCAGTGGGGCTATCTCCACACAGCAAGGGTTAAGTGCTTGTTTGTCTAGGGAGCAGGGACAGAACAAACATTATTCACAAAAAGCAATTTGTTTTTCCATGTTTATCTCAAAAATGATTATAGTTCTACTTGTAAGCAAACTAGTTAATTATAGCTGCATTGATTAAAAAAATAGTATCTTTCTGGTCTAAAAAATGGTAGAGCCCTATTGCAAAATAATAAAAATAAAGTATACAAACTGCATGTTAATCCATTATACCAGCATATTGTAACATGTACAGCCATCATTAGTTAGCCAACTCCATTTAAATAATTATATTTTGAGAGGCACATTTATATTGTTTAAGCTTATTTGGATTGAGATCCACAAGTCTCAATAGCAGTCTTAGTAACACCCCCAATAGTGAAAAAAAAAGTTGTTTAATTAGGGGAAACCCAGGTTCTTTGTAGTTAAAGACTGAGATAACTAAGGCTTTTCATTTAGGTAAAACGGATTCAGTCTTTTAAAACATCTCAGACTGCAGAAGGCTCAGAATGATGATTATGCAATTGCAAATGTACTATTCAGTATTTAGAATTTCTAGTTAAATTATGTATTATTTCTTTATATGGAAACAGTATTTTGCTAAAATAATTGATAAACAAATTGATAAACAAATTAAATGTCAACAAAGGGTAATCATTCAAGAAAGCAGACATTTTATTTTAAATCTACAATTCTGCTAGTTTTCTGGCAAATGTTTTCACTGCCATGGTAAGTTAACGATTACTTGTGCAATGATTTCTGGTTTGCTTTACAAATCCGGGACACTAAAGCTGGCTATACACTATGCAAATTTTTCAGCCATTTCTTGATGAACCAACCGAAATTCGCAGTGTGTACCACTGTTGGGACCCTTTCAGCTGGCTTCCCTTGTTCAACTGATTGATGGAGCCATTTGCAAAATCTTTAAACGAACAAAGCCGGCAGCCAATGAGCTGGTGGCTCTGTTTGGGTATTCTGATAGTGGAAGATACTGTATATACTGTGTGTATATGTGGGTGATTTACTAACCTAAACACACACACGCACCATGCGCGTGTGCATTTTTACACAGCAAAACGTATTTATCAACCAAACACGAGCAATGTGTCACATTTTCACACCGTTATGGCGCTTTTTTATGTATTGACGTACGTGTGCGTCATGTAGCCTGCGCCATAGGCTACACGCCGCTCTAATAGCGGCATTAGATATGGTGGCTCCTTTTCTACATTTTTTTGCCTGGTGATCCTGCCAATAGCATGCTTCCTCCACTAATGTGACACCATTCACACACTATAGTTTATATATAGAGGCACAATGATGTCACCCTAGGCTGCTCTCCTGATTTGGGCTACATACACCTTCTCTGTTACATAGGAATGAGTGGTTGTGTAGTTCACAAAAGATAGCTCGGAAAGCTTACATATATGTATAACATTGTTTGAGATTTCAGTTTCCTACACAGGACTGGGTTTCTATCAGGATCTACAGGTATTCTTCTGTCCTTACTTAATGCAGCCACCACATCTAAGGGTTGACGATCTGCATTTACAGTTTTGCTTTTAGGTTTAGATACTGCAAAGAAAAGCTATTCTTGGAGGTCTGTTCATGGCAAGACCAGCAGCCAATGGGCAGTCCAAGTTTATTTTTGGGTGATCACAAACATTTTATTAATTACAAGTTGTAATGCTAAAAGAAAATCATATAATATAATAAGTGTTCTGATAGTTAAGGTAGATATACGTAATAGAAGGGTATAGTTAGAGTTTTTGGCAGCTGTACCATGTAGTCATCGTTTTAAAGTTTTTCTCTAGTGCTTTACTATCCATAGGTAGACAATGGAAAAGTATAAAAGATTTTTCACATCGTTTAGAGTCAATGGGTGAACCTAACACTTTAGACCACATCTCTGTGTTAAAAGGTAAGATGGGGGTTGGAAAGTTGAAAAAGATTATAGAATTAGGAAACTATGTGGATTGGGGAGGAGTCTTGCAAAAGGAGATTGTAAAAAAAGGAGTAGTGCATGGCTGGCAAAAAGGCAGAATTGTCAAAAAGAGGTGTCATTAGACGATGAAGAGATGACTAGACTGTCAACCAGACCATCCCAGGTCTTGAGTAGGGACTGTGTGATTGGAAGGAAGAGAGATAGGACCCCCATTCTATCTTTGTTGTGAATGAAAACATTCCACTTGCCACCAGGCATGAATGCTGGTCATGTAAAATGGCCCTGAGTCCTTTTTGCACTAATTGCCCACTAACTGTCTCAAATTGTTGGGTCATAGATTTTAATCTGTGTTGCACATGACTCAGAAAACAATTTCTGTGTCAAGTCAAGCAGAAATCCCTGGTGGCCTCCGGGGAGGGAGGGTTGATATATTGCTCAGGCTGTAAGTGCTCCTCCATAGTAACACACTAGGTAAGGTTGAATAAAGACACAGGTCCATCCAGTTCAACGTATGTGTGTGTGTATGTGTGCCTGTATATACTTGGCTCTAATACTCCCCATATCCTTGTATATTTTGTGGACTAAGAAACTCATCTAAAAGTCACTTTAATTTATCAATGCAAACAGCAGATACTAATGACTGTGGAAGGGAATTCCATATTTTTACTACTCTCACAGTAAAAAAAAACCCTTGCGCAGTCTAAGATTAAACCACCTCTCTTCTAACCTAAGGTTGTGTCCCTGTGTCAGCAATACAGTTCTTGGGGTAAACATCTTGTTCTGAATACTGTTGTCCACATTAATGTTTTTCAAAAGTGCAACAAGGTCCCCCCTTAAGCGTCTCTTTTCTAATGAGAACAACTTTAATTTCTGGCTCATGCCTTCCATCCCCCTTAATTAATTTGGTAGCTCTTCTCTGAACTCTCTCGAATTCAAGGACATCTTTCCTGAGGGTTGGTGACCAAAACTGCACTGCATACTCAAGGTGAGGCTGAACCAGCCTTATAAAGTGGTAAAATTATTTTTTTAACCCTTGCTAAAATTCCTCTTTTAATGCAGGCTAGCATTTTACTTGCTTTGCTGGCATTGCATACTATTGCTTAATCTATGGTCTATGAAGACCCCCAGATCTTTCTCTATGTCTGACTTCCCCAGTGGAGCACCCCGAAGGTAGTATTTTGCATGCACATTCTTTGTTCCTATGTGCATAACCTTACATTTTTTCAATATTAAATTGTATCTGCCATCTTGCAGCCCAGACCTCAATTTTATCTAGGTTTTGTTGCAGTGAATTTATATCTTTTTGAGAAGATATTGCTCTGCACAGTTAGTATCAGCCACAAAAACCAATATTGAACTATTTATTACAATCTCTATGTCGTTTATGAATAAAAAAAACAAGATCAGTCCCAAGACTGACCCCTGTGGCACCCCACTCACAACTTTTGCCCAACTAGAAAATGAACCATTTATTACTAACCTCTGGATCCGTTCGTGTAGCCAGTTTTCCACCCATGTATATACAATATTATCCATACCAATAGACCTTAGTTTGCTTTAGCAAAGTCAAGATATACCACATCTACTGGTGTTTCTCCATCTAAATTAATGCTGAATTCCTCATAGAATGTTAATAGATTGATCTGACAAGAAAGGTCCTTCATGAAGCCATGTTGGTTGCTACTTATTATACCATTTTCATATGCAAATATGCCTGTAGCCTGCATATAGTCACTTATTATTCCTTCAAATATTTGACACACTATTGTTGATAAGCTGACTGGCCTATAGTTACCAGGTGTACTTCATTTCACCTTTTTGTATATTGGTACCACATTCGCTTTCCACCATTCAGCCAATACTATACCTGACATCAAAGTGTCCATAAAGATTATGAGCAGCGGTCTGGCTATGGCCTGGCTAAGCTCCTAAAATGGTGTAACACATCCAGTCCTGGAGATTTGTTTGCATTTAATCTTTTCAGACTCTTTTCCACTCTGATCTGACAGCCACTGAGATACTTTAAATGTTGTATTATTTGAACTGATGCCTTGTTTATTAACCCCATCTGACTCCTCTGTAAAGACAGAAGCAAATAATGT
>NW_017306971.1:764713-768733 GCF_000935625.1 Nanorana parkeri
TATATATTTAAAGAAGTTATTGGGGTTTATTTTGCTTTCTGTTGCTATGTGCTCTTCATTCTGTATTTTTGCTGCATTGATTGCTCTTTTGCATCTTTTGTTGCATTCCTTGTAGTATTTGAACACAGATGGTGACCCCTGTCTTATATTTTTTGATGGCCAATTCAGTCTTATTTATATATTGCTTTACTGTGTTAGTTAACCACCCTGGTTTTACTTTTGCTGTTTTAGATTTGTTGGTTAATAGAATGCCCTGGTGAATGTTGTTACTTAAAATTTCCTTTAAACATTCCCACTTGTCCCCAGTGTTTAAATTTTGGAAGATTTGGTCCCAATTTGTGTTACCAAGCAGGTAGATAAACATATTGAAGTTAAGTGTTCCTGTCGTAACAACCTGACTATGTTTCTGGCAGTTTACTATGATATCATTTTATGATCACTGTTCCCCAGCTTACCCCCAATTTCTACATCACTAATCAGTTCTGTGTTGTTTGTAATTAATAATCCCAACACAGCATTTTTTCTAGTTGGGGTTTCCACCAGTTGTCCCATAAAAGTATGTTCAAGAAGTGATTAGCCTTGAAGTCCTCCATGATTGTGACATTGCCTCCTGGCCATTTTGATTTGTGACAATAGTTTAGTCTCCTTCTCATCCCTTATGCTCGGGCGCCTGTAGCAAATGCCTACCAGTAATTGACCACGTTTTAATTCATTCTCATCTCTAATCATAAGGATTCAGTACTTTCCCTAATCTCATAAGCTATGTCTTCCCACACATTTACTTCCAGATCATTCCTGACGAACAGGCCCACTCCCCCCCCCCTCTTCTTCACTCCCTATTCCTTCAAAATACTGAATATCATCTGATAATTGCAGCCCAGTCATGTGAAACATCCAGCCAAGTTTCTGATATCCGCACAAAATCATACTGCTCCCTGATTAGTAAAAGTTCTAATTCGCCCATTTTGTTCCCCAGACTTCTATCATTTGTGAACATTCTTTTCAAGGTGTTAGTAGTGCTTAGAATTTTCTTTGTGCTCACAATCTGGCTGCTGTGTGTTACATCAAATCTGTATGCAATATATTATGTTATTATAGTTTCCGTGTTACCTGTAGCGAATTGCCATGTGACTTTTTTGAACTTTGACTTTTTTCCTGACATGATTGTGTTTAATTCCCACCTTGATTCTAGTGTAAAATGTCCTCTAACCTTCTTACCATTTTCTCCCCCAGCAGAGCTGCACCTTCCTCATTTAGATGCAGTCCATCCCTGATTTAAGCTGGTAGCCAACTAAAAACTCAGCCCATTTCTCTAAGAACCCAAGCCCCTCCTCCTTACACCAATTTCTCAACCACTTATTCAGCTCTCTTAGCTCCCGCTGCCTCTCTGGTGTGGCTCGTAGTGCAGGAAGTATTTCAGAGACTTCGTCATTGGAACCAACATCTACCATGACAGCTAGGTCTTCCCCAGCCCCACACAATAATCTGTCTATCCAATCTGCAATGTGCAGAACTTTACAGAATCCCCTACCACCAGAATCTGTCTATGCATGCTTGAGCCCCTACTCCCTTCTATACTGGAGCAGTCATTTCTCAGTACCTGATGGCTAAGGTCCAATCTCTTCTCCATGTTATTAATGCTTCTTAGTGTTGCCAGCTGGCTTTTTAAGTCCAGAATCTGGGCTTCCAAACAAACCACTTGCTCAGATCTCACGCAACAGTATTTGTCATTGAACTGTTGCTCAATGAGTGCATACATTGAGCACGATGTGCACCGGGTTGCTTTAACACCTATGGATGTCAAGTTTTTAATTTATGGGGATGTCAAGACTGTCTTTTAGTTATGTATTTATTATACCTGTGTTTTTTTTCTAGTACAGTTCCTCTCCTTCTCTTTCTCCATGTGCCCCAACAGTAACACTTCTGTACCATGCTTCAATAGTTAATACTTTTTCACCGTGCCCCAACAGTAACACTTCATCACCATGCCTCAACAGTTAATACTTTCTTACCATGCTTCAACAGTTAATAATTTCTCACCGTGCTTCAACAGTTAATACTTTGTCACCATGCCCCAAAAGTAACACTTCCTCACCATGCTTCAACAGCTAATACTTTCTCACCATGCCACACCAGTTAATACTTTCTCAAAATGCTCCTATAGCAGTTAATTTTTTTAATGAATTTTCTCAAAGTGCCCCAATAGTTAATATTTCCTATGGTGCCACAGGAGTTAATACTTCCTCGCAGTGCCCCCAACAGTTAATGCTGTATTACATTACCCCTGTCAGCAGGCAATACCATTTCATACCAAATACCAGCAATCGCAACACCCTCCAGCCACTCTCACCCCAGATCCAGCACAGTGCTGATGTAGCTCTAGTCCTCACCTCCTGCTTGATTTAGTAGGTTATTTATATACATCCATGCACCCGCACTATACCTCTCCACTCGCCAGGCACCGCCATCCCTCCACACTAGACCAATCAGGATGCTTTCTCCACTGCTCTTTCCGATCATCCCCCGCTTGCCCAGCCTTGCTGGATCTTCTCGCGGCCACCTCACCCAGGCTCCTCACACTCAAGATATTGCTCGGGACAGAACCCTGCTGGTGTTTTACCCGGCATCCCTGCCACTCCCCTGGCAACACTTCCTGCTCCTATCTGACGTCTACAGTAGCAGGTCCTCTTCCTCCTTCTGGTTACAGCAGCTTCTCCTCCTAAATATGATTCACCTCCTGCATTTTAGGCAGCAAGTGTCTGATGGATTGATAAACACTGCAGCATTGGCATGGTGCAGCAAAATGATTGTGCATGTTTCCACAGACACAGAGGAAAGGGCAGAGGCAGAAAACATGCTGCCACAGTGGACAGAACTTTATGCAAGTGAGCACCAGTTGTCAGTAAAGCAGTGCGTATCACTCCTCCTGACATGGCCAGCTGCTATCCAGTAATAATTCAGCACAGTGAGTTAGAGTGAGTAAGTGTGTGTGTGTGTGTGTAATCATCACCAGTGACCCTGGCACCCTCTAAATGGTGGTACTTAGTGTCATATTACTCTCCTTTTCAATGTGTGTTACTATTTTAAAAACCATGTGTCTATGTATAGTTTGCAATCATATACTGTATGCACGCAGTCATATTTGCTTATAAAGTACATTAGCTCTGCAGGCTGCTTTTTAGTGCAGGACAAATGTTGTGCATTACTGTTCCTATCCACAATGCAAGTATGTGAGATAGCAGATCTATCAAAATTATGCAACACCCCACAAAGATGTGAAAGTCATATCAAAAACTGTTTTCTGATAAACAGCAATAATTCAAAATATGCCATCACTGAAAATACACTTTACTTACTCTTATAACATTTTTTTTTGTTTTACAATATAAATGTTACCATATAATCCAGTGCAAATGTGACAGCTTATTATTGTTGGACATAGGAGACCCATTAAGGAGATAAGACTATCTTCCTATATGTTACAGTTATATCCCCACAACACAATTTAACAAGGCTAAACTAAAGTTACCTATAACATTAATATATACTTGAATTCACACAAATCTTGTAATTTATTAAATCTCATCAGTGTATAAAAAAAGATGTTCAACTGCATACTACATGTTGATGGATTTAACACCTGATATGTGTATCATACAGTTAAGAGTAATAGTTTACCATTAAGCACACATAAAATGCTAAATGTACCAAACCAATTTCTGTCCAAAAGGCTGTTTAACCAGTTGACATCCGCGGCGTTAAACCCCCTTCCCATCCAGGCCATTTTTCAGTATTCAGCGCTGCGGTACTTTGACTGACATTTATTCCGTCATGCAACGCTGTACTGAAATGAATTTTATACCCTTTTTTGGGGACAGATAGAGCTTTCTTTTGGTGGTATTTATTCACCACTGGGGTTTTAATTTTTTTACTATATTAAGGAAAAATTACCGAAATTTTTTTTTAAAAACAGTTCCCCCTATATTAAATGATAAAACATTTATTATTACCCAATTTTTT
>NW_017306971.1:768825-776063 GCF_000935625.1 Nanorana parkeri
CGGGCGGACAGCAAGTGGTTAATTTTTAACTGACACGGCTTAATAAAACATTTATAAGATGATATGCTGCTGCAAGATTCTTTATCTTTTTTTTCCAAATTTCTCCAAGGTCTGGGCAACTGGGAACAGCAAGGGCCTTTTACCCCTATTGTTACCTATACAGTAAATGATCCATTTTACATTTTTCAATGCACTACACTTTTTCTGTCATCCTTTTCCATTTATATGCAAATAGTCCAATCATATTTTCTTTAGTAATTCAGTGAGTTTTTATGGAAGAACTTGCTCTCAAATAAATATCCTAATCTTTTCAATTACATTCTTTTCCTCTCATACGTGTTCATTCTTTGTGTCTTATCTTGAGCAGTTCAGTACATGAACAATTATTCAACCTATTAAAAACCCTGGTGTGAGTCATATTTCATTGTTGAAATGATTGGAGGTCATCCACATCAAAGTTCAAATTTCTATTTTTATAGATTTCATTTTTTCTAATAGTAATTTTAAAACTTCTCATTTAACTGTATTTCTGATTTAACATTTTCGTAATTAACAGATTGAAAGAAATAACTGATTTAATGCATAGCATTTTGGCATCAGTTGAAGTCACATTCAAAATATTTAAAACAAAGAACTAAGCACCAAGTGCATTTCAGTCTATATGACATGGGTTAGAGTAAGCCCCTTATTTCAGCAGCAGGTAAAGTGAGCATTTAAAAGTGCAGACTGTAAGATACGATATATTTTAAACAGGAACACTTGCAGTTATTTTCTTTCACTTCTCCATCACTCCAATCAGTCACCAGGACTAGGACTACTACCTGGGGGAGGGGGAGGATCTTCCTTTAGGAAGATTAAAATGTTTACTTCTTTCACATTGGCATAGTGGGTCATGCCCCAGATAAAAAAAATCCCCATTATGTTTTCATTGATTAAAGCTTTTCTGGTCTGCTTAGTTTAATTTGTGCATTACTTTAGCAATATTGGGTGGATGGAGACATACCTCCTTAGATCCATTCTGTATGGACAGTATGGCCACTTGCCAATTTGTAGACATGTGCAATTTGTTTCTGAAATATTCGTTATTCGGATGAATCTTCGGAAATTCATAGATTCGGATCTATCCGAATTTCCAAATTGCAGAAATGACGAATGCCAAAGAATCCGAATTTCCGATTGCTAATTTAGTTTGCGGTAGTCTGTACAAATTTTTATTTGTGAACAAATTTTCGTTGCAGGAAAGTGACATTAGAGAAAAAAAAAGATCTGGTAGGAATGTTAGGAGGGACCCCCTCCCTAACACTTGAAAAAAAGGAGTTAATTGGTTGCATTTAGATAATCTGCAACGTCTTATATACTGAAGAAACATCATTATTTTATCTACACTGAAGACCTCCTTTTACATTTTAACTGCGTTCATAATGCCCTTAATGAACTTTGGTTATTGAATTTGAAATGCAATACAACCATTTTATGAATATTTTATTTGAACCTGAATATTTTGTAGCTTAGTACACAGAATTTCAGAAACATCCCAAACAAATAAGTTGTTTAATGTTATATTAGCATATCTAAATTAAGCAATGAGAGCCTTTTTTAGAGTATGTTTGTTACTGTGGAAACTGGTAAGATCATTGTGATTAGCTAAGGTCTTTCTTGGCCTTAAATCATTTTGCAGTTTGTGTATTAACTTGAATCTCATGTTTTATGAAGTTTCCATAGACAGAGGTGTACTTTATATCTTAGATGTCTCTGTGTGAGATGGGTGGGTTGAAGCAGCTGTAGAAACATCATAGCTACTGATACAATGGTGTAATTAAATATAGTACTACATTTACATTATAGTTAAAGTAAGAGAGTTGTTTTGCTATTAGAAAACTCACAGGATGAATATAGTATGTTTATTTCATCACCACTTGCTATTCCTGCCTTAAACTGCACCTGTGCCCAAACTATGTACATTAAAGTTTTTAATCTTTGGCCTCTTTAGCAGTACGTACCCTGAAGTGATTTAGCCTCAAACGTCCTAATAATCAAAGAATCTAAAATCAGTTTGGTCTGTAACAGCTTAAAGCAACTGGTGTTTGTTTTCAGTAGAAGGCTGACAGGCTGCCAAAATTCTGATCTTCATACAAAGTAAAAGGCTGCAGAGGTGAATGAGGGTTTGTTTTAGGGCTGATGCCACACAGACATATGAAGATACGGCAAGCCACCTGCATCCTAGCTCAAGCCACCTTGCGTCTTTGGTCACTATCATGCAGGCAGATCCTTGCCACCTAGTGTCCTTGAGATCCTTTGTTACGAGGGCACAAGCAGCTACTAAAGAGTGCATTTACACTGTACACATGTAAATTAGACATGTACCCACATAAAATTCAATTCCTTTTGTTTCGTTTTTGTTTCAAATTTCTTTCATTTTTCGGATTTCGGATCCGAAATTAGATTGCATTCATTATTCAGTTTTCGTATCTGTCCAAATATTTGTTTCGGAAAGATCCAGAACAGGAAGTCACATGACTGTGCCTGTAATGTGATCCCCAACAGCCAAAAAAAATCTGATTGGCAAGAGAATAGTCACATGTCCGATTTAGTTTTGTTTTAAATGAAAATCGGAGTTGTTTGCATCTGGACACGTTAGAATTCAGAAATTCTGATGCATTCAAATATAACAAAATCCGTATGATTATCCATTCGGAAAGAAAGAAAATTTACATGTCTAATGTAAATGTTAGCACAAACATTTACATGTATACAGCATAAAACATAATCCAAATGCAGAACTTCAGAGACATATATACAGTAATACAGTATATATGTTATATATTTTGTTAGTCCAATAATAAAGGTATAATTGCACACTGCAATACTGCGTTTTTGTCTTTTTTGACATCTAGTACAATATATATAATTTTGTTTTATATTCTATCTGTTCCATTAAAAACCACAAAGCTACATTTTCCATTATTATTTATAACATGCTTTTTTTTTAGTGAATAAATTGAAATCTTTCTAGTGCATATTTGTCAATCTGTAATCATCAGAATGGTCACATGGCATTTGGTTGGATAGAACAACAAGTTGCTAAAGGATTAGATTTAAGTGTAATTGCGTGTTAGTGCCTCTGTAAGGTTCATCATTTACAATGTACTTTGCAGCCATTTTGTAACCATTTGGTATCCTTCAAATTTTTGATGCTATAGTATGACCATAATATATTCATCCTCTTGTTATCGGGCATGAACCTTTTCATTACCTTCTCTTGATTGTTTGTCTTTCCTATATTTTTTCAAGACTTATTTACTTAATTTGCATTTTTAACACATTGTTCCTGTTGTCCAGAAATATTCAGATATACTTATGGTAATATATATATATCCAGAGAGAGGTGGTTCGAGTTATAGTCATAAGCACCCTATTGCTAAGGAATTTCCTCTTCTTCTAGCGATGGCAGTGTTACTTCCAGTTTTACCTCCATGCTTCTTGAGATGTTCTGATGCAGGAAGTCTGGCAACATCACAACCCCTCAAGGCTGCATATGATGGCATGGTTCTTGAAAGAGAAAGACAGACTGAGCTGGGATTCTCATTAGATGTAATTTCCACTCTTTTAAAGGGCCTTAAGTCTTCCACTACTACTACATATTTGCAAATATTGAACAGATTCCTATATTTTGCAAATTAAAAGATCTTTCCTTTTTTATCTCCCTCATTGCCGTGTTGTTTTATTACAGTATGCATTAGACATAAGATCGGCATAGAATTCCCTGAGAGTTAACACTTTTGAATAAAGCGTTAATGAAGAAATTCATGTTCTTGTCTTTAGATCTACCATTAGTTTTCAAAGCACTAAAGTGGCTTTCTTATGTACCATTGGACTCTTATTTAATCTGGGTTCTGATGCTGAAAGTGATGTTCTTAACAGTCATTACATTGACCACAAGGGTTTTGGAACTGTGTGCCTTAGCCTGTAAGGAACCTTTTTGCATTTTGCTGCCAGATTGGGTCATACTTCAGCCATCACCAGAGTTTTGCACTAATGTGTCCACAGACATTTTATTCTAACTGGAAGTCTGTCTTACAGTCTCTCTCCTTCTGCAAGTGAAGATTCTCTTAACAGTACTTTGGTTATTTAGACATGGGGACACTGACCACAGTCTATCTAGGACTCCTCTCACCCCATATGACCACCTTCCTATTCTATAAGAGAGAGAGAACCTTCCCCCTACAGTGTTCTATAAACTGACTCATGACAGGACACCAGGAGGAAAAACTCATGCTGACTTGAAGATAAGCCAGGAAAGTTATGGTAAGTATGGATAAAAAATTGTTTTATTCCTGGCTCATCTCATATCATTATACTATGGGATTTGAGTGACTTTGACAGGGACCAAATTATGATGGCTAGGCGACTGGGCCAGTGCAACTTCAAAACCAAAAGGAAGGAAAACCAGTGAACCAGCGACAGGGTCATAGGCCACCAAGGCTCATTGATGCACATGGGGAGTGATGGCTGGCCCCTGTAGTCCAATCCAGTAAAAGAGCTACTGTAGCATACATTTTTGAAATTTAAGTTAATGTTGGTTGAAAATATAAAGGTGTATGAACACAAAGTAAATGGCAGTTTGTTTCATATGGGGTTGCATAGCCACAAACAGCCAGGGTGCCCATGCTGAATTGTTCACCACCAAAACCACCTACAATGGGCATGTGAGCATCAACACTGGACCATAGAAAGAAGGTTGCCTGCTCTGATTAATTACTTTTTGTTTTACAGCATGTGGATGCATGGCGCAGGTGTGTCACTTATGTGTGAAAGAGATGGCACCAGGATGCACTATGGGAAGAAGGCAACCCAGCAGAGGCAATGTGGTGGTTTGGCAATGTTCTACTGGGAAACCTTGGGTCCTGCAATTCATGTTGATGTTACTTTGACAGATTCCACCTATCTAAAAATTCTTTCTGACCCAGTACTCCCCTTCATGGAAATGGTATTCTCTTATAGCAGTGGCCTCTTTCAGCAGGATAATGCACACTGCCACACTGCAAAAATGCTTCAAGAATGGTTTCAGGAACACAACAATTAATTTGAGATGTTGGCTCAGCCTCCAAATTTGCCAGATCTCAATCCAATCGAGCATCTGTAGGATGTGCTGGAAAAACAAGTGCAATCCATGTAGACCCCTCCTCACAACTTACAGGAATTAAAGGATCTGTACTGACGGCTTGGTGCCAGATACTGCAGCATACCTTCGGAGGTCTAGTGGAGTCCATGCCTCAATGGGTTTGGGCTGGTTTGGCGACAAAAGGAGGACCTACTCAATAATAGGTGGATGGTCATGATCTTATGGCTAATCAGTGTAAATAACAATAGGAATTATAAAAACAATGAGTGCCCCCTTGCATTATATGCCCCATTCAGAGTGCCCCCTTTAATTACTTGTCTCCATTAGAGTGCCCCCTTACATTGGTTGTCCCCATCAGAGTGCCCCCTTGTTTTTTTAATTTAATGTAAGGGGGCACACAGATGGTAACAGCTAATGTAAGGGGGCACTCTGATGGGGACATCTAATAAGTAATTGTCCCCATCAGAGTGCCCATTTAAAATGCTGCTGTCACATAAATGTGGAGCTTGAGGAGTAGGCAGGCAGTGCTGGGAGGGGATGAGAGGCGATGATGAGAGGAGCAAGGAAGCAATGCTGAGATTAAATAAGAGATGGTGCGAGAGGATGGGAGAGGATGAGAGGTGGGGATTGGACGAAGAAGGAGGTAGGATGAGAGGAGCAGGCAAGTGGGGCAGACCTCGGGCTGCAAGGGAGGACGGAAGACAATACTTTTCCTCCCTTAATGATGAGAGGGGAGCAAGGCTGATGTAATTGGTTGCTAGGGACGCTGGGGTCCTAGCAGCCAATGACTGAGGAGGAATAGGGACCTGCTCTGGGTTATGGCAGGCTATTAGCCAGCCATAACCTAGTCGGTAATCGCAGTCCAAATAAAACAGCTGCTCATTCCGGATGCGGACCGTGGTCCGCCATTTAGGGACCCCTGATCTAAATGATGTTGCAAAGCTCTCACTCTCAAAACATGGGGTGCACGAGTATAATTATGTTACATCACACATAAGCAATTTATAATTGGTGTTCTATTTTTGTCTTTCCAATCTTTTAATCATGTATTTCATATCTCTCAAATAAGTGGGTAACATTTTTATCAGGGGTTGGAGAAGACCATCCCCGAAATCACTCAAAGGCTCACATAGGGAGCCCATACTGGCTACTATGGGTCTGACTATCAAAGGGTCTGCCTATCTTAGGGAATAGCAGACCACTGACTGAAAGCTCATGCATCTATGCAGCTTCATGTGCACTTTATCACTTCATGTAAGTGCACTGGTTTATGTTATTAATAAAGCTTGTCTTACAGTTTTAATCTAGGTACCATTCCATATATTCTGATATCCTGTGAGACACTGGGAGAGCCCCTGAGGGTGGCTTTACAAGATTCTGGATGGGTTTCTAACCCCATTTTATGGGGATAAGTGTGGCTCAACTTGCTAATATAAGTTAGTAGAGGTCCATTATAAAATGTGACTACAAATTCATTAGAACAGGTAAATCACTGTAAGGAGTCACTTGTACTCTGGCAGACATTTAACTTTATGTTGATCCTGTGATTTTGTTGGAACAATACATATATTATAGATATTATTTGGACACTTTTAGTTCACATTGTTTAAGGTAGAGACAAAAGTGGCTCATATGTGTAGATTGGTGTTGTGCAGATTGTGCCCGTGTCCCTGTTAGGGAGATTTTTACCTTCTGCTGGCGATTATTAATGAAAGTGAAAGTCAAAAAAAATCTCACATTTTGAGTTGTCACCAAACAAAAATATAGAAAAACATCTTTCAAATCTTCCAATGGGGACACTAGTTCTAGTGACTTCTGCCTAACAGATGATTAACCGCACTTTGGAGATAACTTGCTGTTGTGGATATGGGACATAAAGGGAAGGGAAATCAATGGGACACATATACAAAGTAAATTTTTGTCTTGTCTTGCGAGCAACCATTTATTATTATGGCTATAATGTATTAAAGCTGCAAGGACAATGATAATTAAAGCAGAACTCCAGGAATTTTTTTATTAACCCTTGCACTGGGGTTAACTACTCATTTGTGTCTAGGTTAAAAGAAAAATAATTATTTACCCAAAGCTCTGAGCCGGCGTCTTCTTAGGCCAGTCC
>NW_017306971.1:776354-785712 GCF_000935625.1 Nanorana parkeri
CCCCACCCCCTCTGCAGTGGTCTAAGGTCCAGTAAATCATCACGTCTATACACTATGCATAGACACGACGATATCGAGGAACATTCCAATGTGCTGCAGAGGTGGGGACAGGTTGGAGGGAGTGTCGTGAGAACTGGCCAGCTCAGAACTTTATGTGAGTTTATCTTTGTTTATTTAGTACCTAGATACAAATAAGCACTTATCCCTTGCAGTGCGCGGGTAGCCCCACTGCAAGGGTTAACAAAAAATTCCTGGAGTTCTACTTTTAAGCTATCTTAAGGTGCCCATACACTCCACTATTATCGTACGATAATCGTATGCGATCGGTTTTTCGTACGATAATCGAGCAGTGTGAACGGAGACGTGTGACCGTTTCTACTGTACGGTCGCACGTCTTCTGTCGAACCAGCATGTTCGAAAACCAGCCGGGAATCGTACGATTCTCGGCTGGTTAGAACGGTGCTCGAAAGACAAATGCCGAACGGGCCGGTGTGCGCACACTGCCCGTTCAGCATTGCGGTCATCGGAAGCCCGCCCCTCGAGAGTGCGATCTGCCTGTCCAAGATAGGCAGATCGTACGTTTTTTTAATCCCTGTACAACCATCGCAAGACTAAAGTCTTGCGATGGTTATAGAGTGTATGGCCACCTTTATGCAGCTCTCAGCATCCAATCTCTGCCTTGCTATGCATCTTGCTTTATGTGAACATTTCAATATTACTGATTTTGCTTTCTGCCACATTTTGAGCTGCATGAACTGTTCAGCTTGTATAGATGAAACCTCATTTGTGGAAAACGTTTTCAGCAGCAATTGCTTTTAGACATGTCCTTTTAATACAATCTTCAGGATCAGATTGTTACTTGACGCTAACTGTAACATATGAACATACAAGCACTTGCCATCAGGGAGGATCCAGGTTTATATACTATATTGAGTACGAGTTACAGCAATTCATGACTGTTTTATTTTGTGTATATAAACCAGCTTGAATCACAAACAATCTAAGTAACTACCCAAATGTTTATGGCTTGAATATGGGGCATTGAGATGAAAGTTCTAATGTTTAATGTCTCTGATGCAATCAATTCAATTTGATACACCTGATAGGAGTTCAAGCAAATGGTGGCAGATTCAGTCAATTTTGGATTACGCTTATTTGTGATTCACTCTACTGATGAATACAAGCAAGGCATATGGCTTGCTTGTATTCATGGCTGATCAAGCAGTTACAATAGTTCATTATCTAAGCACTTACCAAAAATCCAAGCATCGTATACATACTTATGTTTTAACCACTGTTTGGAGTCTATGCAATGCATTGCAATAGTGTTTTTATTGTATTTATTGATATACTTTGTTACACATTGCATTTTTCTGCACAACCACCTAATATTTGGTACATTATTGTTTTTGATACAAATGTTATTTTCTCTGTATTTGGATAATTATTTCAGAGCGTACTACTAGACTTGCTGACCAGGGTGTTAAATCCCCTTCCTGTCCAGGCCATTTTTCAGTATTCATCGCTTCGGTACTTCAAATGACATTTACTCAGTCATGGAACGCTGCACTGAAATTAAGTTTATACCATTTTTGGGGGACAGATAGAGCTTTCTTTTGGTGGTATTTAATTGCCACTGGGGTTTTTATTTTTTACTATATAATGAAAAAAGTTCTGAAAATGTTGAAAAGAAACAGTTTTCCCTACGTTATGTCATAAAACATTTATTATTACCCAATTTTTTGATAACATATAAGAGATGGGATCATGTCAGGTAAATAGACACTAAACATGTCAAGCTTCAAAATTGCGTGCGCCCACGATTTGCAAAAAACTACCATACCTACGATTGGCCATAGGGGACGCTTTAAAAGCTTTTACTGCTCATCAGTTTAGAGTAAACAGTGATTGATGGCCATAGAATTAGTGCTCTCACACCATAATGTTCACGGTGATATGTAACATGTGTGACTTAATCGTTAAACGCGTATATTTATGTGTATATGTGCGTACATGCAAGGCGGGAGCCTTACATTTTTTGTGTTGTTTTTTTAAATATGTGACTTTAATTTTTTTTTTTACTTTTTTATTTTACACTTAGCAATATCACATAGGGGGATAACAAGCCCCTATGTGATAACAAATATGCAATGACAGGTCCTCTTTATGGAGACATTAGGGGTCTCCAAGACCCCTCATGTCACCTTGGGACCCCCAAAAAAGCTGATGAAGCAGAGATCTGCTTCATCAGCTTCTTCTCTGGCTATAGCAGCCAGAGAAATGACAGCCAAAGGCGGAAGTGATGTAATACACATCACTTGCACCTTTAGAGATCAGAGGAGGGTTCAGCAAGTATGAAAATGCAGATCTCTACTCCGTGTGAACAGCCGCTGTGCCTGTCCCGGGCCTGTGGAGCCCAGAATAACTGGCAGCAGCAGTGGAGGGGGGCACGGCAGTAGAGGGGGTTGCACGCTGCATGTTGTAATACAAGTGATTGGCTGGCTGTAGAGCCGGCCGAATGCTGGTATGTAACAGCCGGTACATATACGTCCACCCGCAGGGAAGCGTCTGCCTTCCGCCCGTGTATTTACAATGTGTTTATAGTGACACTAAACTCTAAAGGGTTAGATCTCCAAAATGCATTCAAGTACACTAACTGTTAACAAAACCGTGCCTTATTTGTGCATCACTTAGCTGTAGATCCTAAATTTATCTCTGAATGTGTGCTTATACTGTCTTTCCTTCTGGAGGGTGGCTACTTTTGTGCCCCATGGACCCATGGCCACCCTTTCAAGCTCACTCCTGTGATGAACTGCAATCTCAATACAAATTAGTAAACAGGAAATTAGATTATAGTCCATTGTGGGAGCAAGCTTGGAGTGGTGGCTACACAGGAACCATAGGGAACAAAAGTAGCCCCCCTACAGATGAAAAGACAGTGTCAGCATGAATTCAGAGATGATTTGAGGATCTACAGCTGAGTGATACACTAATAAACTACATTTTTGTTAATAAAGTAGTTGAATACTTTTTTTTTTATTTACCTCCTGTGTTTAGTGTCACTTTAAGATGGTTTTAGGAAGGAACACTTTTGTGCATATACAATTTTTGTTAAATGGGGCCCTGCTATAATTTTTTATTTATACGTTTTGCATTTCTAATTTCTTTGATCATAAAGTCTAAGCAGAGTTTATTATTTATCTTTTGTATTTACGTACACAGCATGTGCCAAAGGTCCCCTTTGTCATCCATCCCATAATATAATAAATCTATTAAAGATCTAGAAACTGGTAAATCAATGCATAAAATGCCAAAGAGTGCACATTGTCTAAATGAGGAAAGCATACAAAAATGTAGTGTCCAAATAATTATTGCCAGGATATTGGTCACCTCAAATTGTTCTGTAAATGTATTTATTTTTTTAAAGAAAGTTATTAAATGCTTGGAAGATCTACCTTGTAATGATAATTCTATACAAAGAGCTAGAGTCACTTTAACATTTTCACTAAATGAAAAGAAAAACAAACATATTCCCTTTTTTACTGTCAAATTTAGAATTATCCACTGTAAAGTACACAGCTATAAATCATGTCAAGTGGTCATCACATTTCTCTACGGCCTGATATAGCAAGGGAAAATGTAATCAGGAAATATATTGAGGGCTTTGAAATCGGGTTATACAGATGGCCTCACAAGCTTGAATCCCTTGAAAAATACTGAAAAAGCAATTTTCAAGAAAGGTGGTTCATAATAAAGTAAAGTTTTAAAAAAATCAATTTTTTTCCTTAGTGTGTTCATCTTTAGTATAATTTTAAAAGAAACAGAGCTTGTTTGGTCTTGTATAAAACCAGTTGGGTCCTGTTTTATATTTTAAATTCCAAAGAGAATTATGGGGTCTATTCACGAAGCTGCCGAAGGATCTGGCCGTAGCTTCGGCCGATCCTTCGGCTAGCTTCGGCCCCAGGACCCCTTCGGTTCAGTAGAACCGAAGGGGTGCTGTACGGGCTATTCACAATAGCCCGTACAGCTCCCGATCATGGCCGAGCGCCTCAGCCGAGCCGAATGCATATGCATCGGCTCAGCTGAGCCGTGCTGAAAGCCATGTAAGTATTACATACTTAATTGCCAGACACACACACCCCCAACTTCAGCTAGAGAAGCAGCAGTGGAGGAGAAATTTAGCTCTGCAGTCCTCTTCTTCCTCTGAGATGGAACAGCAAGATTAAGGTAGCATGTAGAGGTAGATTTATTAAAAGAATGGAAGGGGTAAGTGTAGATTTAGTAAAACAATGAAGTTCATAAACTATGCCAAGCGAACATTTACATTGCAAGGACATTTTCACTCAGCTTAGTAAATAAGGTAAAGCTTTGCGGTCCTCAATATTCCAGTTATGTGCAAGCACAAATCCAGTATTTAAATGTTCCTTTCATGTGTTTGTGACTTACTCCCAAGGTGAATTTTCACAAATTTCCCTAAGCTCATTGAACATTTTCTTTAAGTTGGAAAATGATCATCCAAAGTGAACATTCTCTATTCCTTTAAGAAATCAACCCCTTTTCTCAGCTAGACTTAGAAGTTCTTATATGCCACAATTGTATATATTTTTGGTATAAAGTAGGAAAGGGTTATTCTCGGTTACCCTTTTAATATGTAGTTTTTAAAATGTCCAGTAACTTACATGTAAAGAGGAGGAAGATGATGAAGGCTCTGCACCACAGCCCTCCAGTCGTCATGTGGCGAAAGAATAGCCAGATTCTAGAGTTGCTGGGCTCAGCCAAGCTCCAGGTAGAGATAGAGAAAGTAAGCCAACATTAAATATGGCAAACTCACATATTAATATTTTTAATTTTAGATTTTTCTCTGTGGCCAAGTTGGCTCTTACGTTGGTATATAGAGTATGGAGAGGGGTTAACATATTTTAGCCTCTGTTCCTTATTACTGTTGTTTTTTAATCCCTATCCCCAGCTTATCTCTCCAAGTTAGCCCTTGCCCCCATTCTTTTTCAGAGGCTCAGATTTTTAATGCATTTCAACATATGACTGATGTATCAATCTGGCAATTTCATGGTTGTTGTATTCAAACTTACTCTGTAGCCCAAACTTTGTCATTAGTTTTGTTTAGAGTAGGGAAGGGTTATACCCTCTGTTATGTTTAACTGAGATTTACCCAGGTTCCATTTTCCCATACAGCCTTTGTACATACAACTACATGAGCAGACCTTGTTCACTGTGCACAGTAAATTAGTACTTAGCTTAGTGAATGAGGTGAAGCGTTGCTGATGCTATTCATCCAATCATGTGCAAGTAAAATTCATGTTAAAAAATTAGCTTGTTCACATGAGGCGTCTAAATGTGCACAGTTTCTCTACAGTTGCTAAGTGGATTGAAAATTACAATTGACGAGTGATCAAACTCTACTACAATGGTCTTTCCTCTGGCAAACCGTTACTCTTTTCAGCAACACACACAGAAAACCTAAACACAATCATGCAGTGGTGTTATCCTCCCCCTAATGTTGTAACGAAAACATTTGTATTTTACTGTATGTATTTTTCTTATTGTTTAAGAGTTCACATCACTTTCTCTTTAAAAATGTTGTTACTAGCACAGAAATTGACATGACATCTCTGTAATAAGCCATAATAGAAGTCACCAGCACTCGATGATGTGTGCAAGAAGTAAAGCACTTTTTATGAAATCGTCACATGCTTCATACAGCCAATCTCTATAACAAGGGCATACAGAACGGTTCAAAACAGACTTTGCAAAAATACAATGGGGGGAATTGATCAAAACTGTAGCAGACAAAAACTGTAGCAGATGTGCACTACAGTCAGCTTCTATCTTTTATTTTAATATTTCAACAGAACGAACTACAGAGAGAAGCTGGGTGGTTACTATGGGCAACTGCTCCAGATTCTGTATTGAAATGTCCTCACAGCCAAAAGTTCAATATGCAATAAGCAAAGTGATTCCTCTGTGCTAGAAAAGTGTAGAGTGCGTTCCTCTCATCCTCAGGGGATGATATATGTGTTATCCTTCATATCCAACAGGAAATCTGCTCACACCCGTCTTGTAACCTTTTGACAGGGAGCTATAAAGTAGTATGTAAAGTTAAACAAAGTTCCACTTTTATGCAACTTTTATGCACATTTTATCTAAATGTATCTTTCCTAGGAGCTGATCATAAAGTACACAGGAGCATACCCTGTTTCCAAATGTATCACTTCCATAAATGGGTGTAAATTAGGGATGTCCCCATACCGATACTAGCATCGATATCGGGACCGATACAGGGCATTTTTACAAGTACTTGTGAAAATGCCCCGATACATAGCGCAGGTACTTGCGCTATTTTTTTTTTTAGTTTCAGGCTGCCCAGTGGTGCCGCGCGTGTACTGGAATCCACTGCCATCTCTACACCATTGCCCAGGAAAGCGCCTACATCGCCAATGATGTCCCAGCAGAAATCCTGTATTAGTTGCTTCCCAGGACAAAGTACCTCTATTCCAAGCTTGCCGAGCTTTCCACAAACTGAAAGTATGCTAATCACTGTAGTTATGCCTTGCTATTTAATATCCCTGTATGAACTGGCAAAATTATCTTTAAAGGGACAGTCCACACCTCCAACCAAATTGTGATATTGAACTTGTAGTCCTCAATTTAATTACTGACATTATTGTTTCTTTTGGACTTTCTGGTGGGCAGAGGCTCTCTGTATGAGGTAATACAGACTCCCTACCTCCACACACCAGCCATTCACTAAGACATGTACCCAGTGGTTACAATTTACACTCATTAATTACTGAGCAGTACAGCTCGACAGTTGTGATAGATCGCAATTTCCCTGGATACCCCACATTAAGGTGCTAGATGTTACACAACCATCATTTACATCTACCAGTAAGTGAGACAGGGCCTGTGCTGGGTTTAGAAGTGGGAGTGTGAAGAAGCCTGGGATAATTGTAACTCTATTGCCTTCAGTGTATTGGGAGTGTGTACTGTATATATGTACTACATATAGAGTACACTGCAGCAATAGAGTTACAATTATCCCCTGCTAACATGAATAGGTTAAATTATCCCAGTTGGCACACCCTGTGTTGCACACGGTCTCCCTGCCAAATACTCTCTTGGTGTGGAGCACAATATTTCATGCACACTTCTTAACCTGCTCTAGAGAGCATAAATATTGGACCAATGCATTCATTCTTCCAGAAACCTACCCAGAGCCTCTTCTTTGTAGCTGAAAATGTTCAAAAGGATAAAGCCTACCTAGAGTTTGTCAAAGTGTTTGACATTTTCCTCCATCTTTTGCTGAAAAGAGAAGCAGTCACTCTGGCTTCTGGATCTTTTAGACTCCTATGACATTGCCACCCCTGGGCACAAAGGAGGGATATTTTGAGGGCCCAAGGCTGGGACTGGTGTCCTGTCCACCAGATGTGACTATATGACTGGGGGAGTAATCCACTGGCCTAAGGCCTTGTTCACACCTGTGCGTATTGCATAAGCGCGTCACACGCGAAGGCGCGAAAGCGCTACAAAACGGACCAATACGCAGCAAAAAAGCTCTGGGACCTTTTCATGCGTGGGCCGTTTTGTAGTGCGTTCGGGACGGGCGGAAATACGGACAGGTGGGAACGAGACCATTGACTGTAATGCTATTTATATTTTGGACCATTTTGTAGAGCGTTCGTCGAGCGTAGAACGCGCTACAAAACGGTCAGGTGTGAACGGGGCCTAACTGCTGAAGGACTTTAATTTTAGTTTATGGCTCCTTCCCAACTAGATTAGCATTAGTATGGAGACTCAGCCAAGCAGGATTTTGATGCAGGTCATTAATGATTTTATTGACCTAGTGCCTCAATACATCAACTTTCCATAAATAGAACAGGAATAAAGGGACATTAATATGGCTTTTTACATGCAGGATAGCTTCTCAAATGTTCTGTTCTGCCATAGACTACACCCATGTTGCTTTGCAGGCACCCAAGGACAGGGAAGTCAGCTTCAGGAACTGCAAGCAGTACCAATCCCCCAATGTGTAAATAGATTGTGACACCAGAAGGAGAATATTAAGTGCACTCACTGGTTAATACAGGGTCATATCATGATGCATACATCCTTTGCCAAACATTTCTTCATCACTTTGAAAGTTTGACATATGACAAATGCCTTATCAGCTGGCTTGTTGGTACTGCTCAATGTTGTTGTTTGTTTTAAAAACAATAGAGAGGAAATGTGTGTAAAAAGTTTTTGATATGTCCAATTCTTTTCATAGTCATTACAAGGGAACAGAGAGTAACTGGGTACCAAGTAAAATAAATTCTGAGTTAGATTAGCAGGGATCCCAACCTGAAAGAAGCCATTTCAGGGAGGTGTCCTTCTCATTTCAGGGAGGTGCCCTCTACGCCCCCCCCATCCGCGGAGAGGGGTTAGGGGGGCTGGGAGAGAGCACCCCCCTGAAATGATGGCAGATAGCAAAGAAGCTATTGCTTCCTGTGCTATCTGAAGTTTTGTTTTCTGATTTTGTTTTTAGTATTCTGACAGTTGCAGTCGTTAGAATATAAAAAAAGGCATAAGAATGTATAGCTAGATTCCTATTGGCTAATGCACTTTGCAATAGCCAATAAAAAGGATTAGCGAATAAGATGAAGCATTTTTCACTGTGGCTAAAACTATCCTATCCACACATCTTAACCTTATGTTTGCTCCCTGTCCTACAAATGGAAAGTTATTTTTAGGGGAGTTTAAGATGTGGCCTCTATATATTCAAATTGTCATTGTTATTGGATTTTTTTCTGTTTTAGGGGATACAGGCTATCTACAACTAACCTGGCTTATGGCTCCAATCAGGCACCCGCAGACTGAAGCAGAATATTGCTACAACAAGGCCTTGCAGAAAACCTGGGGAATTGTGGAGAATACAAATGGTCTACTCAAATCTGGGTTTCTCTGCTTATCCCAGCCTGGGGGTGAGCTTCTTTGGTCTCCCCAGAATACTCCCAGGACTATTGAGGCCTGTTGTGTACTGCAAAACATCTGCATAGACTGGAACAAGTCCGGGCAGTTGACTGAGGACAGGGAGCCAGAATGGCAGCAGCTGCCTGCCCCAACAGGGAAAACCACAGAGTGTGTAGATGCATGGTGAGGTATAAGCTATTCCCAACTTCTTCCAACATATGTATTGCTTTTAACCATTTAATATGCTTATACATTAAACTATCCGACACACCATGTGGCAAGCATTGTTAAAGCTACTTTATTTTTATTGTCACCACAAAAAAATCAGTTTTCCCTCACTCTCCCCCCCCCCCCCCCGTCAACGGGGGGGGGGGGGGTTTTTTTTTGTACCACC
>NW_017306971.1:785813-789885 GCF_000935625.1 Nanorana parkeri
CCCCACTCTCTCTCTCATTTTCACATTTTTCACTGTCTCTCTTTCTCTGTCCTATCCTCAGTCATTAAATTCCAATAAGCTTAATTGCCGTGGCCAAATACATTTTAGCATTGCCAAAGCAACTGATAAGCTATTATGTGTTCATTTGGGGAGGAGGGTACTGTATAATATACACTGAGTGGCCAGATTATTATGACCAGCTGACATTTGTAGGCAAATTAGCTATAATTTCGCGCTGAAGTTGCTAGAGGGCCAGACCATTATAAATAGGGAAGCAGGTTGTTTACCACGACAGTAGAAGTGATTTTTATCTGAAGATATGGGTAAACAACGCGATTTAACAGCCTTTGAACGTGGGATGATTGTTGGCGCTCGGAGCCATGGAGCGAGTATCAGCAAAACAGCAGAATTCGTTAAATGTTCAAGAGCAGCTGTTGTTAAAGTGTTTAAAGACTGGACTGTCAGCTGGAAATCTGGGTCTGAACGTGCGAATTGTGGCCGTCAGCGTCTAGTTAATGTTAAGGCAGAACGGAGAGTGGCAAGACTGGTACAAGACAACAGAAGGGCAACAGTGCATCAAATTACTGCAGATATTAATCAGGGATCCTCTCAAATGATCTCTGAACGCACTGTTCGCTGTACACTGCATCGTATGGGATATGGAAGCCGAAAGCCTGTTCGAACACCTTTGCTGTCTGCAGTTAACAAGATAAAACGTCTCCAATTCGCACAGAAACACAAGGATTGGACAGTCGAGCATTGGAAAAAAGTAATGTGGTACGATGAATCACGTTTCCAGTTGCATCATGCAGATGGAAGAGTGAGAATTTGGCGGGAACAGTATGAAAGCATGCACCCCACATGCATGAGTACAACCCTTCAAGCTGGTGGGGGCAATGTTATGGTTTGGGGCATGTTTTCCTGGCATGATTTGAGCCCTTTAATTCGTGTGGAACAACGTCTGAATAGCACAACATACCAAAGTACCGTTGCTGATCAAGTTCATCCTATCATGTTGATGGCGTATCCCAATGGAGATGGCTTCTTCCAACAAGACAATGCGCCACGCCACGGTGCTCATATTGTGCAGGAGTGGTTTCAAGAACATGAGGGAGAATTTACCTTGCTTAGGTGGCCCCCACAATTACCAGATCTCAATCCAATTGAGCATTTGTGGGACGAAGTTGAAAGAGCCATCAGGCATGGTGTCAGATTCCTCGCATCACCTTTCAACATCTCGTGGAGTCAATGCCAAGAAGAATCTCCGCAGTATTGAAGGCAAAAGGTGGCCCAACGAAGTACTGATGGGGTGGTCATAATAATCTGACCACTCAGTTTATATGCAATTTGAGTGTAGTCCAGGAATGTTATTATGTAAGGAATAATATAAAGGTGGATAGCAGTTATATTATATTGATTTTTATTTATTTATGTCTATATATACTATATTTGTAATTGATATATCTGTGTCCTAAAAACATTTCTGATCCTTTTTTAGGCCAATAACCAAGGGAGTCATAACATATACCCTGGGAAGCATGTTAGCACATTGGTTAAGTTGGCATCACAAATATAGTACTGCTTGTGGTTCCTGGAGGAAGCCATCTTAATGTCATCTGCATAATCGGTTTCAAAAAGTGAATATCATGTGGGTGTGTGGCACTAGTGGCACCAAAGGTTTGCATAAGCATCCTGTTATGCTGAAGGTAGTTTGGAAGGAGAGCACCAACTTCAACATCCATTTTCTCTATGTGGCTGGAGCATAATAGCTTAGCCAGCATCTGCTAGTCAAATGTATTAATTAAATGTTGGGCTTTTATAAGACAAATAGGCAAACTATGAGCTTGCCAGTACCAAGAGGCATATGTACATACCACAAAAATAAAAAAGTGTATCTATAGCAAAAACCTTTAGTGTAGTATGAAGTGGCTAAAGGTTATAGCCCCTGTCAGGTTTTACTGGTGTATGGGACACATCTAGAGAGATTTTCCATCACTTCCTGTTCTGGTAACACAGTTTTACCAAACAGAGTAAGTGAGAGAAAATCTGCAACAGGGAAATAGATTTAAATAAATAATTACAGTGGTTCTCCAATTCTCCCACTTAACAAATTAATTTGCACTACTGTTTGTGTTGCCACAAGAGTGTGAAAATGTGTTACCAGAACAGCAAGCGAGAGGAAATCTCTCAAAAGTCCTGTACAGCAGGAGTTACATTTTAGTAAATACACAGACACTTTAAAATAAGTCCTTATTTGAAAGAAACCACATTAACACAAAATAACATTAATAATGCCCCATGTTGGAATCCACATCCGTCATGGCATTCCGCTGCATGACAATCTGTACCTGACAAATTCCCAATAATATATGAAACATTTAAGGCACTGCATTAATATAAACATAGCATGTGTCATCCTGAATAATGTGACATCATTACTAGGGATGCACCGATACTGTTTTTTTGTTATCAAGTACCAATATTTTACTTTGGTTATTTGCCATGCCAATACCAATTACTGATACCGGTGCTTCTGCTTGCATGGAGCTGGCTTCCCGGGCAATCAGGAAGCCTGCTCCATGTTGTTTGGCCGGCTCAATTGTGATTGGCTGGCAAATAGGAATCCAAGAGGCGAGTAATGACCTGCCTCCCAGCTTCCTGATTGGCCAGACAGCCACTTCAAGGCTGATTAGCCTGCAAGCCGCCTTCCCAGCCAATCAGCATGGATCCAGCTTCCCGGCCAATCAGGAGGCCGGGCGGCAGGTCATTATTCGCCACCCGGCTTTCTGATTGCCCGGGAAGCCGGCTCCATGCTCCCCTACGGTACTGCCGATCAGAGGAACTCTTCCTCTGACTGGAAGTTCCGGTATCGGGGAAGGTATCGGAGCATTTGGGCAAGTACAAGCACTCGCCCAAATACTAGGCACCAATACTAGTATCGGTATTGGTGCATCCATAATCATTTAAAAACATCATCAATCATGCAGTTTGCTTCATTCAGCTAGTGAAAGAGGGGTTCTCAAAGTGTCAATGTCAACACCATTGGTAACACCAGTCACTTTAAAAACATTAAATAAAGCATGCAAGAAATACACCATAATAAACGAACACAGATTATCCATACCAATCATGGTAGAATATTCACTAAATTTTTAGTGCATAATATAGTGGTACAACTGCACATACAAAGCTTAGATATTGTCATCACGATTCTGCATGCCTGTGGCTTCATACTTTGCTGGCGGATTGTTTTGGTTAATAGGAGATAGTTCACTGCTCTTTCAGTAAATCAGCCTGTATACATCATGTAATGCCTAGGCATTACAAATTAAAAAGGATCAACAGAGTCATCAGAGATATTACATAAAAACACAATACAACATGATATTTCTTTTCATCCAGTGCCATCTCTGATTCGAAGATTAGCATTCCTTCTATATGATAATACTACCCTGCTGTTCTATATTGTTACTTGTTCTTTGTTATTTGCACAGTGTGTTGACTATAGTAAGAATAGGCTTATAAACAAGAAAAATGATTATTATTAATAAACTTAAACATAATGATTTGGAGAGGGAAAAGTTATAATCTGAGTATGTTGCTAGCAGCTCTCAAATAAGTATAAAACATTTTTTGTAGATCAGTAACTTCATGTAAGGACTGTAAAATGCACATTTCATCAAATATAAAGCATACAAAAAAAACACATTTCAAAAACGGATTTAATTGTCAGCTCCATTTATATCTCCATTTATATAATATAAACTCCATTTATATCATTGGAGTAGTTTTCAGACTGTGCCTCCATTTACACATGGCAAAATCATGTTTACCATAGATTTTAGTTGTTGACATGCCCAACAAACGAAAGGACACAGTTATTGCATTGTACACCAGATCGCACACACACACACACACACACACACAGACACATACTACCCTATTTTACACATTACATTACCTGTTTCGAGAAGCCTATAGCACATGTGCCATCACTGGTACTTTTAGGTGTTACATTTTGTATATGCTTTAAAATGTGCTTATTGATTTACACTGTAAGGTGTATATATAT
>NW_017306971.1:790978-809158 GCF_000935625.1 Nanorana parkeri
TATATATATAAATATTTGTGGGGGGATTTTACTTTGCGAAGAATACCCAATCACATGCCAGAATCTAACAAAAACAATATTGTTTAGGTGCAAATTCCCTTGCAAAGTCAATAGCCCATTTGCCTTTAGTAAAACTTGGATTGATTAATTGTTATACCAGTTAGTTGAGTCAGTTTAGTAACAGGTAGTGAAGATCGCATAAAGTACTATTGTCACAAATGGCCAGATCAAGATTTAAGTGACTTTTGTCCATGTCTTCTTTGTTCTACCTATCCTCAATAGCAACATTGCTAACTGCTGATTCTCCTTATCACGCAGGTGAAGCACATCTATATCGTGCTGCAACTAATGAGAAAAAGGGTGAGAGCCATTAACCTCATAAATTGCTATTCTGTATAGTGCAGCAACTCACACCCTAGTTATTTTATCACCTTCAACTAGGTAGCATGGCCAGGGACAATAGCAACAACATAAGCTTTGTGCTGCCTTTGGGAAATTGACAAGTTCTCTGCATAGTTCAATGTTTGAGTTTACTGGTAGAAAAAATGGAAAAGATCTTGGGAATGGGAGAATCAGGAAATTTTAGATGTGCTAATGTTGTTACCTTTCCACAGGCTGTTCTGAGGCAGTCCAGTTCAGCAGGATGTTAGTCTGAAGATGCTCAACTAATTATACAAAAACACAAAGGGGTCTATTCACAAAGCTGCCGAGGGCAGCAAAAGCATTTAACAAACACATGATGTACCACAGCACCACATCAAAGCTATTGCTTCTTTAATCCCCACCTTTGGCAGTTGATCAGGGATGAATGTAACCTCTTAAGGACTTTGAAGAGATGACAAGGTCATACATTATAAAAAATAGGTTCAGCAAAGGTCAATAGCTATTTTAATTTTTGGATGCTAAATAAGAAATCCAACTTGAGAATTAAATGGATTCCCTCTGTAGAATATATACAGTATACACAGTGATCATGGTGTTGCAAAAATTATGAAGAATTCCAGTAGGGTTGAATAGAAAGCAATAGTTGCAGCTGAGACATGTTTGCTTGTTTCTGCTTGTCCGTTTTTTCCTATATATGTCACTTACATGCCCAATGTACTAATTTCATTACCACTCCCCCCAAAAAAAATTTCAGAACATATGAAAAGCAATTTACCGCAATGATCTTTGCAAAATGCATTATTACACCACAAGGGTGGAACTTAAAAAGGAGCATTCATTCTTAAATTAAATGTTCTTTTTGTCACAATAAAACCTATTATATAACAAAAAAACTACTTTAGCTTGTTTCATTTCTTAAAAGAGGAAGTCTGGACTGAACAATATTAAATAATTACAAGAGGCACGTGTATTACATCTTGGCTCTTGGGCTCCTTTGTTTATTTCTTCCAGATCTGTGCAGTAAGCAAATATGAAAGAACTCCTGAACATTCCCTGTATGCAGGAAGTTCCTGTAATATCCTGTAATAAAGACTGGTACAGGATGACTTGCTCTGTAGTTACTCCCATGTAGTATTATTTAGGCAGCCTGTAGTAGGAGCACCTGCTGGGTCCCACCCACGGCTCCGCTCTCTACACAGGCTATGTGCAGTCCAGTGATTATTCCAGTAATTTAAGAAGGTAACATCTGGGTTTTAAGGCATTTGCTGTACGCAAAGTGGAGTATTGAAAAATTTATTTAACTGAAAGTTTTTGTGCCTAGATTTTAGCATTAAGGGCCTAGTCACACCTAAGGGGCCTGTAAAAAGTATAAATGGTGCACTAAAAACATGAATTCCCATCCATTCATACCCGCACTTCATTTTAAAATGATTTACCTAAAATGCACAATGCATAGCACAGAACATCTATGCAGATGCCTTAAAGTCGCCTATTAAAATGTTTTTTTCTCTACACATTTTAACTACATCAAAATCGTCAAATTATTTTTTCTAGAAGTATTTATTGTCTCTTGTTGACTTCATGTATAACTTGTAAAGTTATATCCAGTTATTGTGTATTTTATGGTTTTACTTCTTGCAAGTGTACTTTTTATATGCAGTCTTACCCTTGCCCCAAGCAGTAATAACAGTGTCAAAGCTTGTTTTTCATTTACTTAGGTGATAACTTTTGTTTGTCCTATAAATATAGAAGGTTATCTATGTTGAATTTCATTTATTCCATCCAGATACCAAATTCATAAGTATGCCACTTTAGCCTCTTTTTTTATGGGGATGTGAACTGATGGCTCATGAATTGTTTTACTAGATAATCAATAAAATCAAAAGGTATTTTGTTTTCTGTAGTAGTAAAAAAAATATGAATTTAGGATATTACATATGTCATTATTTCAAAATGACAAAAATACATTTGAAACATTTACCATCTCATTTATTGTTAATAGTTTTGTCTATAAAAGTACTTAGGGGTCAGGTTTTTAGTTTTCAAAATAATACATATTTAAAGCATATCTAAACCCAAAAGCAAAAATGTTATATATTGCAGTTTACCAATCCTTAAATGTGTTTGCTGCATTAGTTTTCTATTTTTAGGCTTTTTCTTTTATTGTCACATGGTAATTTGGCCAGTAAGTCTGTTATTTTGCAACTTCCTTTACAGACCAAACTGTATAGCAAACGTAGGAGATAGAGGGTTGAGATAAATCACTGACAGGGGTGCTGACTATGGTCAGCTTGTATTCATTTATTTAAAACCTTTATCCGAAAAGTAAGAAATGTGGCTTTACTGTGTGAATCAAGCCCATATAAATCTACTAGTGCACGTAACACTACCCCTGTCCACAGGTTGACAATGCTGCTGTCCAAGGGTGGCTCCATTGATCCTCCATAGAGTGGAACCACCCTACAAGAGGAGGTGTGTTACTGACCATATCACCAGGTAAAAATAAAGACAAAAGCCTAAAAAATAAACTAATGCAGCCACCACATCTAGGCATTGGTAATCTGCAATATATTACAGTTTTGCTTTTGGGTTTAGATACACTTTAATGCATGCTACAGATTTTACTAATTATCTTGCATACAACTATGAAAACATTAACATGGTATGTTCAGTCACAGTTATTGAGAAAGCGTAGTAACAAATATATGGAAGAGCAAAGCTGAAAAACCAATATGTATTAATTATTAATATATACCAATTTATATTATAATGCAAAGAGAATGCTGTCTCAAGTGGCAAAGCAATTATTGTTTTTTTTTTTTAACGGAAGAGTGAAGTCAGTCATTTAACCATTGGTGAATAATAAATTAGTCTATGCAATGCACTATACTAATATATTTATACTAAGGATATTTTATATTCTAAAATAGACTCACAATAGATTTAGTTAGCCATGTAATTGTACTGGAGATTAGGCATGAATGAATCAGCCTGTGTTCAGTTTGTGGGACTTTGCATTTTTGGACTTTACAATGGGTTTGCAGACTTTAATCCAAACCCCATTGAAGTAAATGAAGGGTGAATCTTAAAAATACTTGGTAAACTGCTTTTAAGGTTGTTACCCAAATTACTAGTTTAAGTTATGAACTGCTATATAGGTGTTCACACCTACAAGTATACGGTTATGAGGATTCAATCATGAGATTTATGAGCTCAACACAATAACAGAAATGTATTAGTATATAGTATCAAGACTTAAATACAGCGAACCAACAATCGATTGAACTACAAAATGCAAAGAAAATATTTACGCATGCAAAATACACAGACATTGATATATCAGAGACAAACAATAGACATACATTTAAGTGGGGAAATAGTACAGGTATATTTACCCATTAATTGTCACATGAGGGCCCCATTCTGGTGGTCTAAAATACTAACTTTTCTCTTCCTGCCCCTTGATTGATATAACTTTGGTGCTCATAAGGATGCATTGAGAGCCATTGATTGGTGGCCTCCCAATGCTTAATTTAATCAGATTAGAATTCTTCTCTGGGGATTGGATATTTACAAATACTCTTGGTTAGAACTTCCAACCCCTTTCTATGAGAAACCTTTAAGATGAGCGGGAAATTCCAGATGCGCAGGTGTCCCGAGGCTAACCGTAGGCCATGATTTTATCTAAACCAGGGGGACAATCTGGTTGTTTTACTACCTATAAGGAAACATTTGAAGGTATTGGCCAGAGACAAAAGAAGGTTTTGGTTTCCTGGAGAACTGGGCTGACTTCGCTGGCGGCTAGAATCAAGGGTCAAGAAAGTATGTACCTATTGTGAGAATCAAGGGTCTCGGCTCTGAAGTGTTCATGGATCTCATTGTCTCTTGTCTCATTGTCTCTTGTCTATTTACCATTAACAGGCTACGCCTGGACAGATTCATTATTACATTTACAATTCAGTGGTATGCAAAGAACATATTTAATTACAAGCTCCCATCACCTCATGTGAAAAATTTAAAAACAAAAATAAAACTATAGACTTATGTCTTATTACGATTTGACAAACTCGTAAGGTGACAAGGTGTATGTAGTGTTACAGAACAGTATAGTTCTCATGGACAGCATCAGTTACACTGTATTCTGTCATCACATATTTTGCAAGTGTCATTGATTTTTAAAATGTTACTTTTAACTTGGCTTATCCCTTTTGCTGCCAGGGTAATTATTGCATTATTTGCACAACTTAAAATGCACATTTTGGGCCTGAAAATTGCTTAAAGCCCCCCTAAATTACATATTTTCTGAGATCAAAAGTTGAGAATAAAATGGTGGCAGTTGCAAATTTTTATGTCACACAATATAAGCGCAACAACTTATTAAACCCACATTTTCAGTAAAAAACACATTCAAGTTCATTTTTGTGCACACAAATATAATAGCCAATTTTTTGCAAAGTGTAAAAGATGATGTTGCATCAAAAAAATTAGATTGTAAACATGTCAAACCTTAAAATTGCTTGAAAAGAACTGGTGGGTCTATTCAAATCACAGTGAATATAGGCAATATAGCAGTCAACTCTCTCTAGCACCACAAATTGCAATTCATTGCAATGTATCAGTGGCAATGAACAGCACTGAATATTTCACTGTATAGCTCTGGGGTAGCACAAAACTATCTCTCTGTAAAAGGACTGTTAGCTGTCCCTCACTACTAACTACAACACACTGATAATGGGCTGCTGGGAGAGCAAGCTTATATAGTGAGGGGGCATAGACTTTGGCCAAAGGTCACAGTATACTGCACTGTACTGAGGGGAGTTTGGTTTCGCACTCCAGCCAAATGTCCCTAAAAGTCTGGATTTTGGCCGCACTCCAAATAATTTTAAATTGGGACAAAACATGGGTTCTGTCCAAAGCTTTTTCCTAATTTACAGTTTCAGCACTAGGAGGTTTAAATGTAGTTTTTAAATTAGAAAAATCAAGCGTAGTTTTGCCCTTTACAGAGCTTACCAGACCAGCACACCAGGAGTTTAGGTTTTCATCCAGGACAGCAAGAGTGCAGGCTTCTTGCAGTTCAACTTTGGAAGGGTTTCTTTATGTGACGTTCCCCCCAAAACTAGAGAAAAATAGAGGCCCTCCAAAGCACCCTTGCATTATGCCTATGGGCATCATGCAGCAAGGAGGGATTGCAAGGGGGTAGCAGCAAGCGAGGGATATATTCTGAGAAGCACAATGCCCATCGTCATTGGGCCTTTGAGAGACGGTAGTCCTGGGATACCCCACTCTAGCCTCCCATTATAACCTGCACTTAACTACCATGGTGTAAGGGTTTATTACCTTCCTTGTCCTGTTGAGCTGCAGCTTGTCTTCTGTACAGTATGTTTGACACTGTTCATTCCTTGTTGGTGCCCTCTTATGGCAAAACCCATAAACATCATTATTCTGCAACTCTGGCAAACTCCTGACAACTTCCTGTCTCAGAGTGATGATGCTACACCAGTTCACTATTTAATCATCATCTTGTATATTTAGTCTCTGCCCCTGCATGTGTTCAGTTCTACCAAGTACTCTGCGGTTGTTCCTGTTCTCCGTGTATAAACCTGGCTCTGGCTGACTGATCTCCTGGTTCCTGACTCTGGCTATTGTTTCCATTGATCCTGCTCTCAGTGTTCCCTGACCCACTGACTACCTGCTTTAGCATCTGACCTCTGGCATGGCACACCGATGATGTCCTGGAATTCCTCCATTGTTTTTTGCCATTTTTGTTTATTGTTGTTTTCAATAAACTCCTTTTATCACATGCACAATGCCCACTAACCATCAAGAGAAAAAACCTGCTGATCGTGAGACACATTAACAATGATGGAAGACTAGCACTGTATAAGAGCTCTAGTCACGACAGCTGTATGTAAACAAAGGAGCAGGTCAAAGGTGGTGATGTAATTGATTCAAAATTAACATGTCAGTTTTACTCAATGACATCACTGGGTATACCCCACTTCCCAGGGAATGTCTTTTGTTTTGGCTGAAAATGTGGTGCATCTCCAGTCTCTCTGCTCCCCGATGGGCACTGCTCTATGTCCTCTCTGACAAAGAGCAGTGCCCAGTGGGGAAGAGAGAAACTTTCAGGAGGCTGAGCGGGGCGGGGAGGAGACCACTGTCAGTGGTGTCACAGGAGGCCAGGCTCTCTTCCCGAACCGCCCTACTCAGCCTCCTGTGACAGCGACTCAGGGTGGAGAGCAGCTTACAAACAAGCAGCAATCAGCTGATCGCTGAGTCTTTGTATATAATTGAGGTAATTGTATGCTTACTGTGTCCCCAATTATGAATGAATAGGAAGTGCTCTACATCACTTTCTGTTCATTCATGATTGTGGCCATAGTAATTCATACTATCTCCAGTTTATGAATGGACAAGAGCACTCAGTATAGAGGCTTCCTGTTCATTCAAAACAGGGGCTGCAGAAAAAGAGATTCAGGACTCTGTCCTCATTTTCTTTTTCTATTTCAGAAAGGAAATATCAGGGGCCTGTTTAGACCCCTGGCATTTCCCAAAAGCCCCCGACAGTAAAGTAAAACATAAATAAAAATACATTTAAAAAAATATTTTAAAAAGGATAGAAACAAATAATTTTTAGTTTGTGTCTGACGAGTTTTTTATTTTTGGTTTCGGTTTTGGTCTGATAATTCCATATCTGTTCACCTCTACTAGTTATTCTTCAGGTCCACCTCACTTGAGATTGACAGCAGGCAGGGGACATATTCCATAGTCCAACAGCATCCTTAGCAACCAGTCATTCTAAAAGTGGGCAAAGCCTGATAGGAATGCGATGAGATTAGTTCGCCTTCAGATCTGCACTGCTCTGACTGATGGCAGGCAGATAGATTCCATAGCCAATAGCAAGCTGTCTGTTGGCTATGGAATCCACCCACTGACTGCTATCAATCATAACAGTGTCATTCCTGATGGTTCCCCATCAGGTTGCGCCCACTCTCAGGGTCTTTGATTCCTAACAGGCTATCAGCCATGCAGCTGGGATATTCCCTTGCAACAGTTGAATGTAAACAAAGGGGTGGGAGATGCTGGATGACATTATTACCCAAATATGGCAATGGCTGGGGATGTGTAATTGGTTGCTATGATGCTAGTGAACTTGCAACCAATGACCCATGAGTGGTAGGCTGTCATATTCATCACAGCTTCCAAGCACATTAATGCTATGAATGCAAGATGAGAGTTGGTCTTAATTACAGTCAGTTTCCTATCCTGTAAATTGGCTTTAATTCTTTTTGAATCAATCACAACCATAGCAACGGGTTCTTAAAGTACCAGTAAGAAGAACTAACTGAATCTGTTGCACAGGGCTAAAAGTGTTGCAAGGCTTTTTATGAATTAGGCATAGGTTATTTTAAAGGGACTATACCACCAGAAAAATGTTATACATGCTTTATTAAATTCCCCCCAGTGTCTTTTAATTAATATTTAACATTTTAACCTGTGCCAGGTTGTTACAAATCAGCAATACTACTGACAGTAGCTGAAGAAAGAGCAATAGCAAAAACACCACTGTAAATATATTGCTGATATTTGAAATGAAAAAAAAAACGTGAAACTTTACAGAAAGGAAAAAATCATTTAGAAAATAAGCTAAACTATAGTATTTCCTTTATTAGATACTCAAGCAAAGTCATTTTCCCCATCAAACATGCTGCATGCAATTGTTTAGAGCTATATTATGTTAAATTTACAGGCTTATATATCTGAATATACTTCATTCATATAACACATAAAAAGTACACATTCTAAAAGTGACTGTTTAACAATGGTGCACAGCAGTATAGCTTTTCTGGTACACCAGTTTCTTAGTATTTTAGTGATTAATCTTGTCAATGATAAGAGTATCATCTTTGCTTGACAGTCACAGTTTATCTTTTTTGTAAAAGCATTTTCTCTTTTGGAAAATTGACAAGGAGTACATCCCTTGCAGCTAATGGCTGTTATCACTCCAGTTTCACAGATGATAGATTTTCTTCTAAACACCCTCAAGGGTGATCTTTGCTGTCAGTATCCACCTTTCTGTCATCTTCTGAATTTGGATATGTCTGGTGGAATTATCCCACTGTTACAAAGAAAATGGGCAAATGTTTTGCGGACAATTTAGTTTCCTTTTCCTTACTGCACTGGTTGCAGTTTATGTTAATATGACATATTCTATGCAAAAAAAAATATTAACATTGTAAGGGTTCAGTAGAATTCTGTTTCACATTTTTTATTACCCATTTTTTCAGATAAATAAAAGTTCTATTCTGGTTGTTATAATTGTCAGCATATTTTCCCCCTTTTACTTGTAAAGTAAATCATTTTGTAAAGCATGAAAGCTGATGCTACCAAAGTTAACCATGGCATTCTGGCATTAATAACCTCTGGTAATTAAGGGTTAACATAGGAACCTTTAGTAGCTCCAAACACAAAATCAGAAATACTGGAGGTGATCTAAATATTTCAAAACCCCAAGCTAAGAAGTGTCCATAAATTTATTTTATAAACAAAATATGCTTTTTAAATATTTTTGGAATTTCATATGGTAAATCCACCATTATAATTATGGCAATGCATCAGAATAAAAAATAAATACATTCCTGACACACACGTTTAATAATAGAAATTGTTACATTTCTAAATCTAGTCTAATAATTCCACTGTCTTAGTTCCTATTTTAGTTGTAATCCATGAGGTGGGATCACAGTGTTGATCATATGTGACTTGGTCAGTTCACCTTATGAGGGAAAAAGTACTCAGTATGAAACAAAAAGGTTCTTTTCTGTTAGTCAGTCTCAGTGGACAGGAGAGGGGGATGTGTGCTAGTGGCCTTGTTGTGTCTAGATCCTCGAAATACTATAAAAGGAAACCAGAAAAAAAAACCCTAATGTGAACCTAACCTTAATACTGTCCCTAGCATTAAACCTTTCCTAAGTGAAATATAGGAGTTACAATTGCTGATGTTCTTTTGATAATGCTAGTAGCCTGGTAGTTATTTTGACACTTACTTCTATACTCTGAGAGTCACAGAAAGTCAGAGTGAAGTCAAAATTCTTTATCTGCCTAGTTCTAGGCCAGTGCCTCAAACTATTAAAGCAAAAGAGTCAGCCTGACAGCCAGGGAACTGGCATTTAAGCAATGGCAGCTTTCATTATTATTAGTATATGCTTACACAGAATTTATATAGAGCCAACAGTTTGCTCAGTGCTTTCAACAAAACAAAATTAACACAGTACATTTACTATCCAATTCAACATAAGAGGAGTAGAAGGGCCCTGCTCCTGAGAACTTGCATTTAAAGGAGAGGTAAGTCATACAGAAGGTAATAACTTAGAGGCATTAGCTAATGGAATAACTAGAAATAGACATTTTAGAAGGAGATGGGATAGGCTTCCCTCAAGAGATTAGATTTTAGGGATCACCCAAAGGCAGACAGAGTAGGTTATAGGCTGATAATTTGGGGGAGGGAGTTCCAGAGGATTGGAGCGGCTCTGCAGAAATAGTGGAGGCAAGCATAGAAGCCAGAGCGCAGGGAGTATTGGGAGGGGCAGAGTGGATGGTTTGGTGGTATTTTGAAATGAGGTTAGTGATGTTGTTAGTAGTGGAGTTCTGGATGACTTTGTATGTTGTTAGTATTTTTCAATTTCATATGTTTGGCTATTGGAAGGAGGTGGAGAAATTGGCAGAAAGGGGCGACAGCCCCTGAATGATTGGTAAGGTGGATGAGTCTAGCAGCAGCATTTACTGTAGACTGAAGGGGTGATAGTCTGTGTAAAGGTAAGCCAATGAGAATGGAGTTCCAATAGTCAATGTGAGAGATGACAAGAGAGTAAATTAAAAGCTTTGTCATTTGTTAACAAGGGGTAAATTTTGGAAATTTCATGGAGGTTAAGGCAACATGTTTTGGACAGTGATTAGATTTGGGGCCTAAAGAAAAGGTCCCCTATTACACTTAGCACCCTGGCTTGACTTGTAGGAACAACTATTATTGATCTTGATAGTACAGTTGTTGAAGTGGTCATAGGGGGATAGTACGAGCTTAGTTTTTAAAAACGTGAGTTTGAGGGAGTGGTATGACATCCACACTGATACATGTCAGTTAGTAAACTAGTGATGGGTGATGAAGAGGTGAGCTGAGAAGTAGAGAGATAGATTTGGGTGTCATCTGTGTGGAAAGATGGCACTTTTTTGTCTTTAGTCCTCTTTCGGTTAAAAACAGTTGTTTTACTGATGTACTCTTGTGGCTCGAAGTCAGCATCTAGAAGACTACTGCCCATTATTTGCTGACAGCACAGAGCCACTCTGCTGCCAGGAAAGATCCTGACAATATTGTTGGAATCCACCGCTCTGCCTGATTGACAGTGTAATGATCCGTGCAAACTCTGCTGGAGGTATAGGATCACAACTGCGGAGGTAAGCGTGAATGGTTCAGTTGAAGGGTTCACTGTCACACTACCCCTTACCTTGTCTGTCCCTCCAGTAAACCCTGGAGGAACAGAGAGGGGATGGTGAAATCCCTGTGGAGAGTGGAAAATGACGTCACAACTCTCTGCACGGAGAAGACCATGAGCTGTGCGATCAGTGTTTCATGATTACTCAGCTCTCAATCTATAGAGCTGGCATGTGACAACAGCAGTGTAACATGCTGGCTCTAAGTATTGGAAAGAGTACATTTTGCTCTCCCAATACTTCTCCTTCAATGAAGCATTGCATAATTTTCTGATGTGGCATATTATGTTCTGAAAGACTAATGCAAGATGGCGTTTTAATTTTTTACAAAATGGTATGTAGTTAAATATAGTTTTAGGTACATATCTGAAGATACTACATGCAGGCGCCCCAGACTTGCAGAATGCCAAAAAAGAGGACATCTCATTAATTGGGTTTAAAGTTTGAAACTTTATTTTGAAAAACCAGTGTGAAGTTTAACTAGATAATTCTATGACTTAAGATGTTTTATAAGTTCATATATATATATTTACATTTTTTACTCATTTATTTAGAGTAATGGCTATATTTGTCTATGATCATATCAAATCAACACATATATTTTACTACTTTATAGAAATGTTCAACTGATGTTAAATCTTTGGTTATTATAAATATAACATATTTAATTGCCTTCCGCTTGTAAACAGGATTTCTTTCTGCCCAAAGGGAGGAAAAACAATTTGTGTGTTAATTTTATCTCACTTGCTATGCCTCAGATGTTTTGTATATAAAGTAGATTAGATTAAAAATGCTTTTAACCTGTGTTTGAAATATAGTAATTTGTAATTAGAAGAGTTGTTAATTTTGAAACAATTTGCACAACCATGTTTCTTAATGAGTATATACCGGTAATAAGTTATTCTTTAGAGCTTGAAATAGAAAAATGGATATAAAATATTTTTATATAGAATTATGCCCACATTCTCCATTTTACTTAATATATTCTGATCTTACAACCCTGTTTGTTTCCCCAGGGAATTTCACAAGCAAAATGTGTATTCCTGAAATTGTTTGATGTCTTCTACATAGTAAAAAAAAACTATAGAGGTCTCTTGTCTGTAGTTTAGACATTTTAGAAATGGAAATATGAGCTATGCTTGGATTATTGAGTTCTAAACACATCAAAGTGGTTTATATTTCCCAAAGCAAGACAAGAATATGATATTTGGCTGTTCAGCATTTACAATTTTAACTACAGGAATGTTTGGGAAATAACAAAAAGAGATAAAAACCAGTAATAGGTGTACAGGCAATCCAATATGCCCCCTGCCATTTCCTTCCTTTAAAACAAGCTTCATAGAGTGCATTTGTTAGAATGAACTAAATATCTTTCAGATTTTAGAAATAATGGCCAACATTTATTTCTTCTGTCGCTAATAAGTAAGGGGAAAAAAATGTGGTTCATTAATTAGGATAAACATAGTAGCATAGTAACATCGTAGGTAAGGTTGAATAAAGATACGGGTCCCTTGAGTTCAACCTATTTATGTGTGTGTATGTGTCTGGATATACGTGGCTCTAGTAGTTCCCATATCCTTGTACTGTATATTTAGTTGACTAAGAAACTCGTCTAAAAGGTTCCTAAATCTATCAATGCTATCAACCGATAATACTGACTGTGGAAGGGAATTCCACATTTTTACTCACGCAGTAAAGAACCCCTTGCCCAGAATGAAATTAAACCGCCTTTCTTCTAACCTCTTGTTGTGTCCTCATGCCATCAATAATTCTTGGTGTAAAGATTTTATTCTGGATATTGTGGTCCCCATTAATGAGTTCGAGAATTGCAATTAGGACCCCTCCTAAGTGCCTCTTTTCTATGGAGGACAAGTTTAATCTCTGGAGGCGATCTTCATAGCTTAGGCCATCCACCCCCCTTTATTCATTTTGTAGCCCTTCTCTGAACTTGCTTAAGTTCGAGGACATCTTTCCTAAGGGTTGGTGACCAAAACTGAACCACAATCTCAAGGTGAGGCCAAACCAGTGATTTATATAGTGGTAAGATTATGTTTTTATCCCTTGCCAAAATCCCCCTTTTAATGCAAGATAGTATTCTGTCTGCATTGCTGGCTGCTGCTTGGCATTGAAAACTATTGTTAAATCTGTGATCTATGAGGACCCCCAGGTCTTTCTCCATGTCCAACTTCCGCAATGGAGCACCCCCTAAGTACTAGTTTCCATGCATGTCATTTGAGCTAGGTCTTGTTGAAGTGAAATTATGTCTTCTTTAGAATTTACTGCCCTACACATTTGGTATGATCGGAAAACACTGAGATTGAACTATTTATTCCAATTTCCATGTCGTATATGAATAAGATAAACAAAATCAGTCCCAGGCCCGAACCCTGAGGCACCCCACTCACAACTTTTACCCAATTAGAAAATTCCCATTTATTACTACCCTCTGGATCTGTTTGTGCAGCCAGTTTTCCACCTATGTACCGACAATATCATCGAAACTGAAAGACCTTTTATTTTGGAAATTAAACACTAGTGTATCAAATGCTTTAGCAAGTCAAGATACACCACGTCTATTGGTATTCCTCTGTCTAAATTAATTCTGACTTTCTCATAAAATGTTAATAGATGAGTCTGACAAGAATAGTCCTTCATGATGCCATGTTGGTTGCTACTTATTATACCATTTTCATAGTTAAATTCTAGCATATAGTCCCTTATTATTCCTCCAAATATTTTACACACTATTGATGTTAAGTTTACTGGCCTATAGCTACCAGATGTACTTCATTTTCCCTTTTTGTATATTGGTACCACATTCACTTTCTGCCAATCAGCCAGTACCATACCTGACATTGAAGTGTCCATAAATATTAGGATCAGTGGTCTGGCTCTGACCTGGCTAAGTTCCTTGAGTACCCCCGGATGTAACTCATCCAGTCCTGGGGATTTGATTACATTTAATCTTTGCAGTCTCTTTATTATTCTGATCTCTGACAGCCACTGAAATACGTTAAATTTGTTGTTACTAGGGGGCGTGGCCGACTGGCGTGCGAGATGGCGGCTTAGAACCGAAGCTCCGCGCACCCACAGGCCTGGGATTACTGAGAAGCGACTAGCGGGAGACATACCGGCCCCAAAAGCTACTGCTGGTATCTGGACTCACCCCTGGTCATGCTCCGCAAACGCAGGAACGGCTCTAAAACCCCCCCCGCAAGGTCACAGACTTCTTCCGGTGGCCTCAGGCCGATCAAGATGGCGGTGGCGGCGGCACTGTTCCTCCATCAACGGGCTCTGAGAGGTCGGAGAGATCTTCACACTCTTCACAGGGAGGGGAGAAGGAGATCACCCCGCATCGCTCCTCTCCGGCGAAACAACGGCCACCAACATCTCAAGCCGTGCGGAGCCCTGCAAAATCGAGGCCCCGGCTTTCGGGCCTAGTGGAGGAGGTAAGCCCTTACAATACGCTGGATGATACGAGGGAACTATTTGCCTCCATTGAAAACTACCCCACAGCTAACTAGCCCCTCTCAGATACCACCCTTAAGGATATGCTGGTGTCCCTGAGAAGTTCGCTCAACTCAGATATACAAGCTCTTGTTCAACAGTTCTTCTCTGACCTTCAGGAGGTGGGGGGAGAGGGTCACACCCATTGAAGACAAAATGGGGGACTTTGCTGACACTTTCAACGAACTGGTGGATGCGCATAACAACAGGGAAGATGACATAACTTGGCTGCAATCCAAAGTGGCGGACTTAGAAGACAGGTCACGCCGCAATAATATAAAAATCAGAGGCATTCCTGAATCTGTCCGCCCTGACGACCTATCCACCTACTTTCTTAAAACGTACAGCGCTAGCCGTCCTTTAGAAGTAAATTTAAGAAATCAAACGTTAGGATCAAGGTTTGAAGTATGCAATTGAAGAAAATATAAATATAAATAAATAAATCAAACATTCAGTGAAGGGGTGTATCCCCCCTTCACTGAATGTTTGATTTATTTATTTATATTTTCTTCAATTGCATACTTCAAACCTTGATACTAACGTTTGATTTCTTACATTTACTTCTGAAGGACGGCTAGCGCTGTACGTTTTAAGAAAGTACATCCTAATAGGGGCTGAGTGCCTTTAGTTCAGCAGCTTCCCACACCCTTCTAGAACAACTAAATTTCACATATTTTTTATCAATTCTAATGTATATTTTTTTATTAATATTTTAACAACAATATATCATTTTTAATATCTTATTATCCCCAATTTCCAATAGCGCAAGTTCTTGCAATTACTAGACCTATCCACCTATGTGCAATCGTTCATAAAGATGGTTCTGCCAGATGTCTCCCCATCGGACCTGACTATCGATCGCATCCACCGTCTGCCCAAACCCTCGCACCTGCCGGACGCTGTGCCAAGAGATACCCTGCTCCGCATCCACTTTTTCCACGTGCGGGAAAGGCTGCTCAAGGCGCTGAGACATCCAACCGACCTCCCTGCCACCTACACAAAGCTGCAAGTGTTCGCTGATCTCTCCCAATTCACTCTTCAACTTCGAAGAAAACTGGTACCGGTCACGAAGGCCCTGAGAGACAACAAGATTCTCTACCACTGGGGGTTCCCGACCAAGCTCATGATAACTAAAGACAACGATCTCTACACAATTACTACCCTGGAGCAAGGCCTTGCTCTCCTGCAACAATGGGAGATATCCCCTGTGGACGTGGTCCGCCCACCCCCTCCTGCCAAACAGGCCTCCGACTGGCAGGTAGTATCCCGCAAAAGAGGTCCGAGACCAAATGACTGACACCAGCTACCTTAGACGTTCTGATTTCAACTTCGCCCACAGGACCTAGTGGGCCACTTTGGTGGTAACACCCCAGTTAATGTTCAGTTGTGACAACTGCTTCTTTTCTTTTTTCTCCACACCATGGGAAGAGGTACTCTCTACCACCACATGAACAACCAACCCGCCTCCTGGATTTTGTCTGGAACCATCAATGTGGCCACATCTTCACTACGGCCTGACGTCTTGACATGGCGCAGTGAGTACTTTGACCGCACCTACACACGCTATTCCTGTCCTCTCCATATAAGTCCAGATACTATCCATTAACGCTAAGGGCCTTAACAACCAAGGCCAAGAGACGCTCACTGTGGTTGGAAGCCATTAAACACCATGCGGATGTGGTGTGCATCCAGGAGTCCCATTTCTCCAGCTCCGCTCCACCACAGTGCTCCCACAGGAGCTTCCCTACCAGCAATTCGAGGCGCACACTGACCCCATGGGCCGATACATTATTTTAGTTTGCTCCATCAACTTGTCTGGCGTAACAATGTTTTCCTTTTACAGCAGGCTGACACAGTGAAGGCGATTACTGATAGTTTAATGGAGTTCTTTGATCTCAATGCATCCTCCGTGGAGGACCCTTTTATGCTATGGAACGCCCATAAAGCATACATAAGGGTCTACTGATCCAACATAGCTCTAGGTTCAAGAGGCAGAGGTCACGGTCTCTAGACCAGCTCATTTCTGAAATAGGTCAAGTCCAAGCTGAAAACAAACAGCAACCTTGTCCAACCCGCTCCTCGGCTCTGTCACAACTTTGTCTAGATCTAAGGAAACTCCTCATGGAACAGCACTGTAGGAAATCCATGAACGTTAGGTCCAACTTTTACGTCAGCGGCAGTGAAGCCAGTAAACTTCTGGTGTCTCGCCTAAAAGCCAAACAGGCCCGCACGAGGATTCCCTATATCCTCCGCTCCTCTGGTCATAAACTGTACCACCCCCAAGACATAGCTGAAGCCTTCAGTGCCTATTACAAAACCCTATATAACCTGCAGGACAACAAACAGTCCCACCAACCCACACGTCCTGAAATAGAGGAGTTCCTACGGCCACTCCACTTGTCCTCACTGACGCCTTCTCAACTAGACAGGCTCCAGGCTCCCTTCACATGCGCGGAGCTGGACAAAAATGATAAAATCTATGCCCAACAACAAATCCCCAGGCCCTGACGGGTACTCTAATGAATATTATAAGCTATTTGCTTCCACACCTCCTTAGGGTCTATGACGCCGCGGCGACCTCTGCCTCTTTCCCTGCTGAGATGCTAAGTGCCTTGATTGTCACTATTCCTAAACCAGGGAAGACTCCGGACCAACCTCAGAACATTAGGCCTATCTCCCTCCTAAATTCGGACGTTAAAATCTATGCCAAATTGATAGCCCACCGGTTCAATGACATGATGCCCACCCTACTTTACTCAGATCAAAACGGATTTACAACAGGCCGAGAGGCCCCGGATGCTACTAGGCGGGTCATAAACCTACAGGCTCATGTTAAGCGTTCTTGGACGCTTTTTCTGTTCCTGCCTTTGGAGGCAGAGAAGGCGTTTGACAGGGTCAACTGGTCCTACCTCCAGGGGGTTCTTCTGAAGTTTGGATTTGATAACCGCATCTCTGATATGATCATGACGTTATACTCAGCCCCCTCCGCGCAGGTGTTCACACCAGGGGGATTGTCTTCGCCATTGAATATCACTAATGGTACGAGGCAGGGATGCCCCCTGTTCCCCTTGATCTTTAACCTGTTGATCCCTTGAGGGCCTGAGGGCCAACCACGGGGTGCAGGGGATCAATGTCCATCCCACCCTCCCCTCACAGAAGATCACGCTATTTGCGGATAATGTTCTCTTAACCCTCACGGCTCCGGAGTCTTCCCTGCAGAGGACAATGCAGAGCCTTCAGTAAGATGTCATACTACAAACTTAATGTTGGTAAATGTAATGCTATGGGTATCCATTTAAGTTTGACTTCTCGTAGTGCTTTACATGTGGATTATCCCTTTGAGTGGACAACCAGTAGCATCCCATATTTGGGGACCAATATATCTGAAGCGACGAACCGGCTCTTTCAATGCAACTTTACTCCATTTCTGGAACGGCTCCCATCCAAGCTCCGGGCGCTGGGTAGGGGTTTCCTGTCTTGGACATTAAATGGGAAATATAAACAAACTTTGTGATCATTTTTATTTATGTTTAGATGTACCTGCCTTGTTGCATTGACAGGTGTTGACATGTCTCTACAAGCGTTTAGCCATATTTAGAAATTCTAATCATATTCTGGACACACAGGATTCTTTTTTCTCTAAAACTAGCTAAACTTAAAGGAGAACTATGGGGTCAGTGTTTTTCCCCATAGTTCTCCTTAGGGTAACGGGAGGACACAAACTAGCGTCCTCCCGTTACCCTAAGCTCAGTATACCGCGAGCCACAGCTCGCGGCATCCTGAGACGCCGCAGCCGGAGCG
>NW_017306971.1:809307-813767 GCF_000935625.1 Nanorana parkeri
CTTTGGAGGCAGAGAAGGCGTTTGACAGGGTCAACTGGTCCTACCTCCAGGGGGTTCTTCTGAAGTTTGGATTTGATAACCGCATCTCTGATATGATCATGACGTTATACTCAGCCCCCTCCGCGCAGGTGTTCACACCAGGGGGATTGTCTTCGCCATTGAATATCACTAATGGTACGAGGCAGGGATGCCCCCTGTTCCCCTTGATCTTTAACCTGTTGATCCCTTGAGGGCCTGAGGGCCAACCACGGGGTGCAGGGGATCAATGTCCATCCCACCCTCCCCTCACAGAAGATCACGCTATTTGCGGATAATGTTCTCTTAACCCTCACGGCTCCGGAGTCTTCCCTGCAGAGGACAATGCAGAGCCTTCAGTAAGATGTCATACTACAAACTTAATGTTGGTAAATGTAATGCTATGGGTATCCATTTAAGTTTGACTTCTCGTAGTGCTTTACATGTGGATTATCCCTTTGAGTGGACAACCAGTAGCATCCCATATTTGGGGACCAATATATCTGAAGCGACGAACCGGCTCTTTCAATGCAACTTTACTCCATTTCTGGAACGGCTCCCATCCGAGCTCCGGGCGCTGGGTAGGGGTTTCCTGTCTTGGACATTAAATGGGAAATATAAACAAACTTTGTGATCATTTTTATTTATGTTTAGATGTACCTGCCTTGTTGCATTGACAGGTGTTGACATGTCTCTACAAGCGTTTAGCCATATTTAGAAATTCTAATCATATTCTGGACACACAGGATTCTTTTTTCTCTAAAACTAGCTAAACTTAAAGGAGAACTATGGGGTCAGTGTTTTTCCCCATAGTTCTCCTTAGGGTAACGGGAGGACACAAACTAGCGTCCTCCCGTTACCCTAAGCTCAGTATACCGCGAGCCACAGCTCGCGGTATACTGAGACGCCGCAGCCGGAGCGGATCCCGACCTGGACGTCGGGATCCGCCCAGCTGCGTGAGTGACAGCTGGCTCTGCCTATCTAGAGGCAGAGCCAGCTGTACCTGCCCCCTCCCCCGTCCGTTCCACCAGTCAGCGCTGGCAGATCGGAGCGGGGAGAGGGGAATCCAGCTCCTCCCCCTGTCACGGCAGAGAGCCGTGACAGGATCGAGACGTGAGCGTACCCGGTATGTGTTCGCTCACCTCCCGATCTACTGAGCCGACCAGTGGCAGTCTCATTGTCACAGGTCGGCTAGAACTATGAGGTGAGTGGAAATCACTCATCTCATAGTTCTCCTTTAATACACAGGTAAATGCTCAATTTGATTGATACAATTACAAATTCTTATATGCATTTATAAATGTTTAGAAATGTCCTTTAATTGCATATAAAACCCTTTTTCTCAATGCCGATGTGAATGAGATCTTATTTTGATATACATGATAATGTGATGTACAGATGATGCCATTTTACACATACACACAAGCATATAGATATATTTTTGTTTTTGTCTCTACACTTATTATTATTATACAGGATTTATATAGCGCCAACAGTTTGCACAGCGCTTTACAATATAAGGAAGACATTACAATTACAATACAATTCAAGACAAGATGGTAAGGAGGGCCCTTTCCATGAGGGCTTACAATCTAAAAGGGAGGGGCAAGTGATACATGAGGAGGTAGCTGTGTGGGGATGAATTGTTTGAGAAAGTGATACTTCAGTGGTTAGGTTGAGGTGGGATAGTCTTCCCTGAAGAGAAGAGTCTTAAGGGATCGCCTAAAGGCAGTCAGAGTGGCACCTCACCAATGGCCGCACTGACCTCACCAATGACCGCATATCCAAATTCAGGAGGAATCTCTGCCTCAACCTCACCTCCAGTGGGGCCACGATGAGATCAGGAAGAACCATCAGAACATTTGAGTACCTGAGTAGCTACAGAAGGCATTCTGGACTGGTCACAAAACTTAACCTTACCAAACCCTGCTCTTACAAGAAAAAAAATTAATATAAATGGGGGCTTGCATGAACCCCTATGCAACAAAAGTCCCTATTAGCTGCAAGGGCATTCCCACCAGGCATCCAGAGTTTAGAGGTTTCCTAGAGCAACAAGCATTATCACCCCATTCACATAGCGATGTGGAGATCTTTATAAGAGACACCTTTACAAGAGCAATACTGACAGCCTGATCCAAACATGCATCAGCATATGATGAGGCAGATGCACAGGCCCACTCACAACCTCATCAAACATACAGCAATAGTACAACAAATAATTTTGGTGACAACAAGCAAAAACACACCAATGCTAGAAGAGGAAGATAATGCAACTTTAGAGAGCATGTATTGAACACATACCAAACAAAAGGTACTTTCATCTTCTAATACAAGGGGGTTGATTTACTAACCTTATAAACACGCCACAAACAAGTATACACCTCTGTAGTGTGTTCCCTCCCAGCATGATCTATTGGTGGAATCTAGACACCTTTGTAGTGTGTACACACCCAGCAGGTGTGTTGTGCAAAGCCCTGCATGAATTGCAAGGTGATGTTGTGTAAATTAGCTCTACATTGTGTTGCTTGCCTTGATGAATGCAGGAATGTAAATGCATGAGCTAACCATTTTTGTCTAAACTGTGAAGCAGCATTATATATGCATCATGTGCATGATTTTTCCATATATAGCATTAGTGGAAATATGCTTTTAGAGACTTTTTGGTTGATAAATACGTTTTGCTGTGTAAAAATCACATGCACCTAGTGCGTGCGTGTGTGTAGGTTAGTAAATCACCCCCAAGATGTCAATACATTACTTAATCCTCAGCTATCAGAAATCTACAGCACCACCTTGAGGATTTAGATAACAGAAGCTGTAAAATATAATCGTACACTCAAATCACAAAAACACATGCCTAATACTTACTGGCACCCCTGCTGCTGAATTCACTCTTTGCTGTGTTGCAGAGCTAGAAGTGCCATAGAATCTTCAACATGTAACTCATGAGGGTGTGTTGAATGCTTCTGTCACCCCGCTGTGCACTGTGCTTCTACCCAATGACCTCTACAGCATTAAAAAGTCTCTACAGAGTAAAGATTTGATTTCCTGGCAGCTGTACAGGTAAAAAACGTTTGTTTGACTCTCCATTTGTTGATGGGGTCCCATCAATTATCGATTTTGACCACAGTGACAAGAAACTCAAAGGAACATGTTGGCAAATGTTTCTCGACCAAACAAAATTCTCACACTGAATGTGGTTTTCGTTTGGGGAAACTCCATTTATTCCAAAATCAAATGTTAAAATGAGTGTTGTTAACCCGTTAATGTGGGTACTTTTTGATTCACCATTCCCTCCCTTTGGTGTGAATTTCACCATGTGAAGCACTTTGAACATTTTATTATATAATTTACAAATAATATTGTTACACTACATGTGGATCAGCTGGATTGTGGACTATTGTGGACTTTTAGAAAAACATTATTTAATTGAAAAAAAAATGGATGAATGTATTTTGACAAGTCCTTTATTGAAAAAAAAATCCCAAAAATTGATGTAATCCAAAGGTCAATCACGATGTCCGAAATTAAAAAAACCCAGATGCCCGCCAACCCCACCGCACACGACGAACTCCCGCAGATGTCAGCAAAATATAATTAATTGGGTGGAGATAGTGGTGACATCAACTCTAGGTTGCCCAACTGTTTACATTTGGCTGGCATCTGCCAGAGTCTTCTTGCATCATGGCTGGCTCCACCCAGTGGTTGTCAGTTACGGGAGAAACGGTCTGCTTTGCAGACCATTCTCCCCACGTCGGCTGTCACTAAGGCTCAGTCGAGCCGAAGCATATGCGTTCGGCTCACCTGAGTCGCTCGGCTGCCTACGGCTGCTGTGCGGACTATTGTGATTAGCCCCTACAGCAGCCCTTCGGTTCGACTGAACTGAATGGCTCCGGCAACCAAAGTGAACCGAAGCATCAGCCGAAGCTATGGCTGGATCCTTCGGTTCTTTAGTGAATAACCCTCTTTGTCTTACATACCTCCCATTTATAACCATGCCTTGCTTTATGTCACTCTATCTATCTATCTATCTATCTATCTATCTATCTATCTATGCAATTCAGGGGTGCTTCTATAATTTCTGCTGCTGCAGGACAAAAATTAATAAGCGTCCTCTTCTCCACTCTACCAAGTAAAAAGCATTGTACTTTTAGGAACTAAATTAGCAGTATTTACATACTACACACTTCATCACAAATAAATAGAAAAAAAGTTTATGAACGGTATATGCTGCACCCCATTCCTAGGCCTTAAATGCCTCTAGGCCCAATGGAAAATCTCAGTTCCGTTCTGAAACTTGCATATAATAAACACATAACACTGTATTAATTTAGGTGTAAAGGGGCCCAGCGTAATTATCTCTCCAGCAGCCATATTTCTCCCAAAAAAACACAGTCCCCATCAAGGCAGGCATCAGAAATGTGGTGCTCCTTTCACAGCTTAAG
>NW_017306971.1:813885-883445 GCF_000935625.1 Nanorana parkeri
TCCCCCTTACACAGCTTAAGCCTCCCCCCCCCCCGCCCCCTATCAACACTGCACAGGCCGGTCCACTGGCTGTCCGATTGAGTCTGCCCACTGCCATCCCTTTGGGTCCTTCAGAGCGCCTACTTTTATTTTAGCACTATTGAAACTTTTATGAAATGTAAATGTGTATTCCAATGCAAAATTAACACTGACTCTGCTGGGGTGACACTGCACAGGTCACACTGACTTTGGTGGGGTGACACTGACTCTGCTGGGGTGACACCGCACAGGTGACACTGACTCTGCTCGGGTGACAATGCACAGGTGACACTGACTCTGGTCGGATGACACCGCACAGGTCACACTGACTCTGCTGGGGTGACACCACACTGGTCACACTGACTCTGCTGGGGTGACACCGCACAGGTGACACTGACTCTGCTCGGGTGACAATGCACAGTTGACACTGAATCTGGTTGGGTGACAATGCACAGGTGACACTGACTCTGGTCGGATGACACCGCACAGGTCACACTGACTCTGCTGGGGTGACACCACACTGGTCACACTGACTCTGCTGGGGTGACACTGCACAGGTCACACTAACTTTGCTGCGGCGACACCACACAGGTCACACTGACTCTGCTACGGTGACAACGCACAGGTCACACTGACTCCTCTGCGGTGACACCACACTGGTCACACTGACTCTGCAAATCCCAGCAATACATTATACGACAATGCAGAATGGCACCAGTTGCCTCCTCTGGCCCTCTGAGCCCCCCATCGGCCCCAGTTTGGCCACACTGGCTGTAAGTCTGTACCTGCTTGCTTTTGTTGTCCTCTGCCAACCCCCGCACCCCAGTGTTGGGCCTGGCTGCTGTCCTCTGCAAAGGCTTCTCCCCTACCCCATCATTGGGCCTCCATGAGCCTTGGGCATCGGCTGCTGTCCTCTTTAATTTAAAAAGTAAAGATCCACAGTGTGTGTCTCTGCAAATGGTCCCCAGTGTGTGCCTTTGCAAACAGTCCCCAGTGTGTTTCTCTGCCTATGATCCCCTCCCCTCAAAGGTCGCTCTCTCTCTCCCCTGGGTCCCCCACCCATCTGCAGCTGCTTTAAAATACCTTTCCACTCCAGCAGCTGTGCTCCGCTCCTGCTTTGCTCTGTGCTTCAGCCTGCTAAAAGAAAGAGCTCCGCTCTTTGAAAAAAAAAACCCTTCCTGCCCGTACATAGGAATGTACCGATTGTACAAGGGACCATACCAACTTGTCTATACATATTAATCTATTGCAAAACAAGATCAGTTGCTGCTCAGCCCCGGCCACCTGGGCCCCTTACATTAGTACTGGCCGTACCCCCCCCCCCCCCATGGTGGCCCTTGTCACCATTGAGAACTGCATTTTTGTCTTCCTAGCAATCACAAAACCAGCTCCCTGAACCTTCCCCTAAACAGTCACTCTCTTAACCCATGAAGTGATATAGATAATTTCCAATTTTACTGAAAATGAACTAATGAGGAACCTGTTATTTATTTGTATGAGGAGGCTGAAGAGTGTCAAAATGTGTGAATTAGTTGAATTGTGATAATATTAAATCAGTCATTTAAATCAGTCTTGGAAACTGATTCTCTAGATTTATTTGATTGAAAATCTCTTACTGGAAGAAAAAGTCATCTTCACAAAATCCTAAACAGCAATAGATGCTTTCCTCTATGCTTATAGCAATAACTCACCATGGACACATTACAGTCAGCTCCTGGGTATTTGTAGAAAATGTACTGTAGAAATGTTTGAAGTATAAAGTATTGCTTAAGTGGGGTAGGGTTTGAACCTTTTTCTCTTTTGTGTGTGCCCCATTCAGTGTTCCTGTGAGGGAGATTCACTTTCTTTCTTTGTCCTGGTGACCATAGTCGCTGCAAGTGAAAATGATGGAAAAATCCAACATTTTGAACTGTCAACAGAACAGGGAAAAAAAGGGCGACAGTTGTCTAAGAGGGGATTTTTCTACACTTGCAGGTGCTTTCCTATTATTTACTACTGCATCTACAGGACATGAAGTGAAGGACAATCTCTAAAGTGGAACACAGATAGCAATTTAGATTGAGTACACTGATAGCAGATACAATTTTAGTCAGGAATATGCACAGTTTTGCAGTGGAATGAGCTCTTTATATAAAAGTGTATGGAACTTCTTGTTTATCATTGCAAATATCTTACTATTTTTGGGTTAGACACGTGTGTGTTAGTCAGTCAAGCAGTAACTCTTTCGGCCTCATGCAAAGTAACAGTAATTTCAAATGCAACATCTGTAACTTGAGTAAATGCTTTCTAAACACATGTAAGTGGTTTATTAACAGCTGAACCAGATCGGTAGTATCAATGCTACTTTATCCCAGTAATTACATCGATGGGGAAAAATGTAATAAAACAAACTGTTTTTAAATAGCATTGGAGGTCAATATGATTAACCAACATTTCATTATTGCAATGTTGAACATTTAAGACTGTTTTTCACTAAAATACAATTAAACCAAAATGTGGAGTTAGCTGGCAAAAAGTACCGTTGCAAAGAATATGTAAGTTTATTATATTTTTTGAAGCTGTGCACTAGGAAGGCTTCAACAGTTCAAACTATGTGGATGCTTGCATAAAAATTGCTCTATTCCTGTACTATGTGTTATATTTTTAAGTAGGGTAATCTTCCTATTTTATATCTTAGTCTATGAGGTTCATTTTTTTAAAGCAGTAGAAAGTTCACTGAGCTCAATAAGCCTATGTTCCCTTTAAATAACCAAATCAAGTGCCTCATGATAGTTTTCCCTACATATAGTTGAAAGATTGACATGAACACGGCGTTACTGGGCTTAGTGAATATTCTACGCCTTTAATAAATCCAATTTTTTTAAATTTTCATATTACCTCCACCACCAATACTGTAGCGGTTAGAATACTTAATATTGATGTGAAAAAAGTGTTATGACTATTAATATTATATGTTATGGTTATGAATGAATAGATATCAAAGCTATCTAGCATATCTGTTGTTAATGAACCATGTTGTTATATTATTATTGTCATATTGCCATATCTCTTTGTACTTTGATTTTGAATAGGAGTAGAAAGTTCATAAAGGGCATAAAGGAATCATGAAGAACAAAAGTAGCCACCCTCCAGAAGGAAGGACAGTGTCACCACCAATTCAGACATGATTAAAGGATATACAACTCAGTGATGCACAAATAAGTTACATTTTCATGAAAAATTAGAATACCTGAATGCATTTTTAAGATTTAACTCATCATTTTAGTGTCATTTTAAAGCCTTGGGATGCATTTAGGAACCATAGATTTGGTTATCTAAATTCCAGCCTTTCTTTTATCTTTCCTTTCAAACTGCACCTAGTGAATACCAACCAAAATATGTTTCCTTCTCCCACTTCCCCAAATATCACTGTTTTTTTGTTTGTTTATTATTGTGAATTGTATGACAGCCCTTTATGTATTGTTTGAATTCCATAAGACTTTGTGAAACAAAACCTTGAATAAACAAATGAATAAAACATTTTAGCATAAATTATAAAAGCTTCCATGCTGCTTAAAGAGATTTAAGTTGCAATTATTACCACATCCTTGATTAATAACTTAATTTGCATAAATCGAATTATTAAGCAGCAATGATATGCATTTAGGCTGAGTTGTAGGCTGAAAAAAGAAATAATGAATATAATAAATTAAGTGCAGATTTACCCCATACCTTTTAAATTGTAACAATTTGTGGTTAATTGATCTTTTAATTGTACCTATTGAAAAAAAACATTTGCTTGGTCTCCATGCAGTCTAAACACAGATCATTAATCACAACATATTAATGTTACCCTTATATTCACTTACAGTAGAGATATAACATATATTTTACAATAAAGTAATTAAAGCATTGATCACTCTCTCCTATTTGTTATGTATATAGACAGATTAAAAGTCTTTTGACCTGTCAATAATTTGAACAGGGGTTTTGATGGTGCCAGGCATCAGTAACAAAAATAAAGTGACTAATGCAAGCAATTTAGAAACAAATTAAAAATAAAATAAAGTCATCTCCATGCAAATGTTATATGTATATATTCATGGAGCTACAAGTAGGGGAGAGTGTAAATCATACTTGGCACTAGCAATGTGCGAATATTGCAAAGTTCAGTTCACTGGAAGTTCAATGAACTTGTCGGGAAGTTCAAGCACACTGAACATAGCACTGAAACCTATGGAAACTAAAACTTATTATTTTTCTGTCTTTTTCCAAGACTAATTTGCAAGCTTTTGTTAAAAAAAAGGCATGAGTTGGTGGGCAGTACCATGGGGAACATGCACCAATACAAATGAGCTGACCATATTTGGTCATTAACATTACCCAGAATGCCCTACCTGTTTGTTTACATAAAGAAGCTCCATACCAGGAAAAATAGCTGCCTGTATGCCCTTTAGCATGATGAAGGGGCTTTTAAAAAAGCAAATGTTTTATTTCAATATGTACAAGTAAAAGATGAATTGACCACAAATTGTTACAATTTAAAGGTATTGGGTAAAAAACATGATGGTCACCAGGCACTCTAGTACCCCTAGTATCTTACAGAAGGTATACACAATTAAGAAAATATTATGCATAACTTACCTGCCTTTCATGGGATGTAATCAGAACCCTTTTACATCAGATAGATAGCAATTTGCCAACAACAGGCAGATATGTTTTAAATGGATTCTGTGTTTTTTTTGGCTACTCTTCACCCCATGTTAACAAACATGTGTATCAGCATGGTTTGGAGCCCCATGTTCATGGTCCTGTTGCCATGAGGATATGAGCCTAAATGCCTGATGTGTCAGACAGGTATCTTTGGGAAGAGAAGGCACGTGGTTTTCTACTTTAAAAAAAGTTATTCAGTAAATAGTAAGTTAAGAAAACTCTGCAGAACAATTACCTTGTGAATCAGTAGTAGACCATAGCGCATTTGTAAATCTCCACACCCTGTGAAATGGCCTGATATGAGTTGTCTTTTCAAAAGATCTTCAGCGACAGATTCAGAAAATATCAGACCACAGCATGAAATGGTGTCTTTTATGCCTGTATTTAGGGTGTGCATGCAAGATTGTTATTTTGTTACAGAAAAAAATAACAAGTTGCCATGCTTGATACTTTAATGCACTTAATCCATTTATTGTTTTTTATTTGTGGGCATGCACCTACTTCTTTTTTTTTATATAAATTCTTTATTTATAGGTATTTCCATATTTGTACAAAACAAAAAAGCAAGACAGATAACAGTCGTACAGATAGTACAAAAGGTCGGTCAAAAATGACCCAAACATTCTTAGAAGAACATGTGATAACCACCTTGCATATTCAAACACACTACGGCCTGGCAGTATAAAGTATATATGCTACACCGGTATGTCCCGTGATTAGTCATGAGCTTCCGTCCCATAACAACTGCATGCTGGTCAAATCTTTCCTCTTATTTTGCTGATGTCCCGTAATTAGTCATGAGCTTCCGTCCCATAACAACTGCATGCTGATCAACAAAAATGATACAAGGCGGTTAGAAGAAAGAAAGAATGAGAGAAGAATGTAGAAAATGTGAGCGGTAGGTAGGGGGGGGAGGGGGAGAGGTGGGTGTGTGGCGGTACGTACAGATGTCTCCCAGCGAATTCCCATCGGCTCCTGCTCATACCTCTACATGGCCAGGCCAGTGGGCTATCTACACCGTCAGCTGTGGGAACATTCCACCTGATGGCCATCCCGTATCTCCATTCCATGCAGGCCCCTGGATACCATGGGGTGTCCACGGTTCTCGTTTCATACCCCTCCCAGCAGGGCTGCGTAGTCTGGGGACGTGATGAAGTCCGTCCAGTAGAACCATGTGCGGTTGAACTGTGATTCCTTGTGGCGTGCCGAGGCTATGAGATTCTCCATCCAATAGATCTCTCCAACCTTCGTCAGCCACAGCGAAATCGGTGGTGCAGATGTGCGTTTCCAGTATAGGGGTATACATGCTTTTTCCGCATTTAGCAATTGTACCAAGAGTGATCTCTTGTATCGGCGTAAGGGCATGGGGGCCAAATGGAGCAGGTATGCAGTCGGATCGGACCCCAAGCTAACTCCAGTCAATTTGAGGCAAATCTCTGCCACTTTACCCCAAAACTAATTGAGCCTTGGGCAGGACCAGAACATGTGTATTAACGATCCCTCCTGTTCCTGGCAGCGCCAACAGAGTGGTGAGCACTGTGGGAACATTTTATGCAGGGTTTTTGGCACCCGGTACCATCTGGATAGGATTTTGAACCCCGTTTCCTGAATATTACTGGATATGGAGGTTTTATGTGTCATTCGGAGGATCCTATCCACTTGGGGCCCGGTAAAGGTGATGCCCAGGTCCCGTTCCCATTTAGCTATGTACACCGGTTGGGGAAGATCAGGTGGGTCGCATAGTAAACGGTAGGACACCGACAGGCCATGGCGGGTAGGACCCTCTAGCAGACAGCCCTCCTCGAAGGGGGTCAGGGGAGGCAAAGCCTGTGGCTGTCCCACCACCTGAGTAAGGAAATGGCGTATTTGGAGTGCTTTCCAGAAAGTCATGGGAGGGGTGGTGCAGGTTTGAATGCCTCGGATGGATAGTAGACCCGTACTTGTATGAAAATGGTGTACCCGAAAACTGCCCGATTGTATCAAACATTTGGTCTCCCTGTCATTAATTGAAATGGGGAGATCCGGGTGTCCCAGCACAGGAGTCATCTTGGAGGGGTATACATCTGTTTGACAACAATTTCTCTCTACTCTGCAGATGGCCAGGGTGGGACCGATGAGTGGGTGGGCACGGAGGTGGTTCGTGTGTTTTCTCTGGAGCCATGGTAAGCCTCCAAGTGGGATTTGGGAGCACACTTGCTCCATGGAGAGCCATCGTTTCTCCGACCCTCCCTGACACCAATCCAGCACCCTGGTCAAGTGAACTGCCTTGTGATATTGAAGGGGATCTGGGAACCCTATGCCCCCTCTTTGTTTCGGCCGAGACATAAGCAGCTGGTTTAGCCTATAGCCCTTTTGTGCCCATAGGAAGTTGCCAAATTCCCCCTTCACCCTTTTCAGGAAACTGGACGGGACATGTACCGGTAGGGTCTGGAGGAGATATAGTAGGCGTGGCAGAACGTTCATTTTGAGAACGCTATTCCGACCGAACCAGGTAAACATGTTTTTCGTCCATTGCTGCAGGTCTTCTTTAACCTTAGCAAGGAACGGTGGGAAGTTAGCCGAAAAGATCCCCTCAATAGTAGACGTCAGGTAGATCCCCAGGTACTTAATGGTATGTGACGCCCATGTGAACGGGAAGTACGGGGAAAGGGAGTCTATAACTGCAGTGGGCACGTTAAGGTTTAGGGCTTCCGACTTCTGCAAGTTAATCGCGAAATTGGAGAGGGACCGGTAGCGTGCCAGCTCCGTGAGCAGGTTTGGTAGGGACATGGCCGGGTTCGTCACAAAAAAGAGCAGGTCATCGGCATAACCTGCCACCTTATGCGTCGAGTCCCCGAAGGAGAGACCGGATATGTTTGGATTATTTCGTATATGGCACAGAAGGGGCTCCAGGGTCAGCACGAACAGGAGGGGGGACAGTGGGCATCCCTGACGTGTGCCATTAAGGAGGGAGAAGTCGCTAGAAGTTACCCCATTGAGTCGCACGTATGCTGTCGGGTGTGAGTATAAGCTAGCTATCCACTTGCAGAATTCGGTCCCCACTCCCAGGTAGGTCATGGTCGTCTTCAGAAAAACCCAATCCACTCTATCGAATGCCTTTTCGGCATCCGTAGAGAGGAGTATGGTGGCGACGTCCAACGACCTAGCTAGGTGGATGGCGTTTAGGGCTCTTGTCGTATTTTCTTTAGCTTCCCTACCTGGTATGAATCCCACCTGGTCAGCTTGTATAAGTCCTGTCATGTGGGGTAGTAATCTATTTGCCAGTATTTTCGTAAACAGCTTTAGATCTACATTAAGCAGTGAGATAGGGCGGTAATTAGCGCATTGGTTGTGGTCCTTTCCGTCTTTTGGTATGACTGTAATGGCCGCCCTCAACGTGTCTGCAGGAATTTCATGTCCTTCCAGTATTGAATTGAAGGCCTTTAGGAAGGGTTGTACGAGGAGGGCGGAAAAGTGTTTATAGTAAAACAACGTAAAACCATCTGGTCCCGGTGCCTTGTGAGGTTTGGATTCTTTGAGCACTCTGTGCACTTCATCCTCCACCAAAGGTCCAGACGGAAAGGCAGGCCTCCTGAGTGAGTTGGGGTAATCCAGATTCAAAGTGCCGAGCCAAAAACCCATGCCGCCGACCTGCTGATGATCGTGCTCACACCTCTGGATCTAGTCCGGAGAGGGCGCATGAATTAAGTCATAGAAGGGCGGATGTATTTTCAACAATGAAAGATGTAGAGACACTTGCCCAAGCACAAACATTCCTGTAGCTATTGTTTGTTGCTGAGCACAATGTATACATGATACTATGGATCTTTAATTCTTTTAAATAAAAAAAGTGAAATACTGGATGGCATTTTCAGCTAGATTTTATGAAAACACCTTGTGCAATCAGTGCACCTCTGATTCATCACAGTTCTGCAATGGCTTTATAATCAGTACATTTTGGTTTCACTGGATGTTTGCTGAACATTAGAAAAAAAAATGTTGCAAACCCCAAACATAGGACCAGATTTCCACTGTAGTCTACAGGAGCTAAAGCTTGCAAAAAAATGTCTTGCTTTTTTCAATTCTAATTTTCAAACCTTTGTTAGAAAAACAGCATGGGTAGCTGGACACTGCCATCATGACCAATGCAAAAAAAGATTTAGAAAAATACCATTCAGACAGGAGCAGCTCTTTTAATAAGGATTAAAGGGCAACATTTACAATACACAATTAATTTAAATAATAGGCTTAGATGCCTTAAACCTGAATATAATGTGGCACACTCGTATGATGTACTTCTGCTAGAGTGACATTTCGAAAATAAGTTTCCCAGCCAGCTTTGTTTGTGAAATGGGGTGCCCCCCAAAATCTATACCATAATCTGGATTTGCAAATGTTTTTAAAAGTTCTTTTTGCATTGACACATGTTCCCCAGGGCAGTACCCGAATCCCCATTACCTTTTTATGGCCAATAACTTGCATATAAGCCTTTAAAATGGGCACATTTGATTTTCTGAGTTCTAGTCCCATTGACTTTCATTGGGTTCAAAGTTTAAGTTCAAACTTTTTCCATGTTCTAAAGTTCGAACTTGAACTGAACTCAGATGTGTTCGGCCCATCACTAGCTTTTATCAAGAATTATGGGTCAAGATTGCCCCTATGACATCACTAACCAATTAAGGATGCATTATATTTCTTTATTAATCTCTATCCTTTTAAGAAATAAAAAAGAATAAGGAAAAAGGAATAACGATACTTCTTTATTTGGGAAGTGGGTATTCCGGTGAAAAAAGTTAATGCCAGGCTTCTCCATCAGTACTTCTCCTCTCTTGTTGGGACTGCTATTGTTATTATTATTCTTACTACTACTGCTACTGATACTACTACTACTACTATTATTATTATTATTCAGGCTGTATATAGTGCCAACAGTTTGCGCAACATTTTATATTATAATATTATCGTTTTATAAGGTATTGGAGAGCCCTGCTCTCCTGCTCTTAAGAGCTTAGACTCTAAAAGGGAGAAGCAAATGATACGAAAAAAGTAATAACTGTGTGGGATTCAGTTGATGGAGATGTAGATGCTGCCTCATGGCCAGACACTCTGTCTTCCAACATCTTCAAGAGCACCTACCAGACTACTTACAGCACCATATTTTCAGGACTGAGGCCAGGAGGGAAGACAGTGAGTTAGAATATGCCCCAAATTTTACACTTCTCGAACACACATTACCAGGCCCCAAGTCTGCTGATTGAGTTATCAAATATTCATGACACAACTTATTACTCCTCAAGCACAGCATGCTGGAGCATATTCAACATCATCTGGTGGAGAGAATAATACCCTGTCAACTTTTGTATTCTGACAGCCAGCACCTGCTGTCAAAATATATGAAGAGTGGCTGCAGCTAGTTGGCTGAAGTCACTATTCAGCTTCCTTTTTCTGACCATCTCTTTCAATTTTTTTAATATATGTTAGTCAAGCTGGGTGGTGTCGCAAGGCCACCCATGGTTTAAATTATGGCTGATTTACAGAAATCTCTACACACAAGTATGGACAATATGAACAATTGAGAAATAAGTTGTCTGCATTTTCTGTTTGCAAATCGTCAGCTACTGCTGCATTCTAATACACACACCTAAATAGGCTACTTTGAGTACAGAGACCTAAAAACCTCTTATAAAAATGAAATAATCATATAATATGAATTACATTTGCATTCTGATTAGTGAACTCCAATATAAAGGGATCACACGTAATATAAGATAGATTTGGTCTCTTTTGTTTTACATTAACATGTCTCCTAAACAACTTTAATTAAGTATTCTGTGTAATTTCTGATTAAGATATGATGAACATTCCACTTGGATTAAACCGGTTCTTCACATTAAACTTACTAATCACCTCATATTTTTCAGCATTTCGTATTCATATTAGTAATACAGTATAAATTTTACAGTGTTCATTATTACAGTCCAAAGTTTAAAAGATTTTATTGAGAAGAGTTAAAATATCATATAGGATACATTAAAATCTGTAGCAAAAGCCAAAGGCAAAAGAAAAAGATTTCATGGTTTTTTTTAAGCTTACTAAAAAGCACATTGTAACATTACATTTATGAAAGATAAGATTTATATATAATTTAAAATAACTAATTTATAATGGAAACATTTTATATTAACAAAGCAGCAATGCTTCTATTTACTGAAGTCCATATAGTGGAGTCTTTCTGCATGGATCACAAGATTGCAAACTGTTGCCATTGAGTAATGTAAAACTTAATGTGTGTTACACTATGCATTAGATTACAATTTTTAATATTGCATAATATAACTATACAGTTTTATCAATTGCTCTGTCCAAATGGGAAGCTATGGCCATGGAGTGTTCCATTATCATTATTATTCATCATTGTGTCAGCTTGGTGACCATTAGTGAGGATGTACAATAACAAATGGCCAGATAAGATTCCAGGAACAGATGTTTGTACTTCTGTTCTACATTCTGTCAAAGGAATATTCCATGTTGCCAATACAAAAACACTGCCAACTGCTGAATGCTCTCCTCTGTATGATATTTGCAAAATGAAATACTGTGAAAAGTATCTGATAAACCTGAGGAAAGAAGCCATCCCCTCCAACTGGACAACATAGTTAGCAACTACTAAAAACACATTGGGGTGATTTACTAAAAAGGTATAGAACAGGGGTGCCCACAGTTTTTTGTGTTAAGATCTACTTTTCAAATGATGAGCTCAATATTATTATTATTATTATACAGGATTTATATAGCGCCAACAGTTTGCGCAGTGCTTTACAATATAAGGAAGACATTACAATCACAATATAATTCAAGACGAGATGGTAAGGAGGGCTCTGCCCATGAGGGCTTACAATCTAAAAGGGAGGGGGAAGTGATACATGAGGAGGTAGCTTCAGGGATAGGCTTTCCTGAAGAGATGTGTCTTAGGGGATCGCCTAAAGGCAGTCAGAGAGGGAGACAGACAGATAGGTTGGGGTAAAGAGTTCCAGAGGATGGGAGAGACTAGGGAAATCCTGGAGGTGAGCATGGGAGGAGTTGACGAGGGAGCTGGACAGCATAACTGCTGAATGCTCTCCTCTGTATGATATTTGCAAAATGAAATACTGTGAAAAGTATCTGATAAACCTGAGGAAAGAAGCCATCCCCTCCAACTGGACAACATAGTTAGCAACTACTAAAAACACATTGGGGTGATTTACTAAAAAGGTATAGAACAGGGGTGCCCACAGTTTTTTGTGTTAAGATCTACTTTTCAAATGATGAGCTCAATATTATTATTATTATTATTATACAGGATTTATATAGCGCCAACAGTTTGCGCAGTGCTTTACAATATAAGGAAGACATTACAATCACAATATAATTCAAGACGAGATGGTAAGGAGGGCTCTGCCCATGAGGGCTTACAATCTAAAAGGGAGGGGGAAGTGATACATGAGGAGGTAGCTTCAGGGATAGGCTTTCCTGAAGAGATGTGTCTTAGGGGATCGCCTAAAGGCAGTCAGAGAGGGAGACAGACAGATAGGTTGGGGTAAAGAGTTCCAGAGGATGGGAGAGACTAGGGAAATCCTGGAGGTGAGCATGGGAGGAGTTGACGAGGGAGCTGGACAGCATAAGGTCTTTTGTAGGAAAGTCATTAGCTGAACCTGAGGCACAGATTCCGGCACTCCCCTAAACTTAATATTATTCCGCCTGGAGCGGTCCCCTAGATCTGCCAGCTTGAGTTTAACCCATTGAAGCTCATCAGTATGATCCTGGATAGCATCTACTATATCATTGTGGCCAGAGGAAAGATCTTTCATGCTATCTTCCAGATGTGACACTCGCACTGTGAGGCCCTGAATTAATGAAGTAAGCTTCGAGATCACAGAGGTCATGTCTTTATGTATGTCTCCCCGCAGAGCAGATAGCATCTGTTTTATGTCAGACACCGAGGCTGGCTGTTGCAATGCAGGTTCATGTTCTGCTGGAGACGGGACAGCTAGCAAGGCTCCCTGCTCTTCCCCCCTCCCCTCTCCAGTGTCTCCTCTCTGTCTTTTACTTTTAGCTGGGCTTCTTGTAGTGGGGGAGTCAGGGGGAGAGGACTCAGTGTCAGACAGATGGCTCTTCTGCTGCATTCTCGTGCGAGGGGGATGCTTCCCTGTAAACTCCTCACGCGGCGCGAGGCCGCCATCTTGGTTGTCAGGTGGATGATGTACGGGGAAAAAGTCAGTGAGTTTGCGTGGGGAGCCTCGTTTCTTCCCCCTCCTTGGCATTTCTGGGTAACCTGGGTCGCAGCTCATGAATCAGAGGGGTGAGAGGTCTTTCCTGACGTCGCTGCTATGTCGCTTTGTGAGCTCTGGAGTGGAGCTGAATCAAACAGCGGCCATCACGCTCGACAGTTGGCCACGCCCCCAGCAAGGGTCTTTTGAAGAGCAGAGGGGACGGTTAGGGTGATACTTTGAGACAAGGTTTGAGATATAGCCGGGGGCAGCGTGGTGGATGGCTTTGTAAGTCATTGTTAAGCCTTACAGTATGCGATCCAGTGCATTCCAGCAGCTAACCATGCTGGAATGCACTGGAAGTGTGTTGAACAAGCCCTCAGACTGGAAAGGATCCTGTGCAGTTAATCAGAGGGAAAAGATGATATAACTGCTGTGTAATAATACAAGATGCTGATAGCCCACAGCGTCCTACTATAACACACAATAACTCACAAAGTTGCTAGTAATAAACAATGATTGTTTTAGCAACTCTTTAAAAAACAGGCCACTGCCTCTGTTATGTAGGGTGGGTATAGCTGCATGGAGGCAGGGCTATGTACAGATCACAGTACCTTGGTGGTGTACTCCATGTATGCTGTGCTGGGTGAGGTGTACCATGGACCAGATACAGCCTGCTCGGCCTCTCCTCTGCTTCCTGCTGCTGTATCTGGGAGACACTTCATGGTGCTATCAGCCAGGGGGCTTACAGCACTGTGCACAGGCTTCACACAATCTCGGCACCACCTTCAGGCCATGTGGGGAACTGCAGAACACATTCAGCTGCACTAGGACTGCTGGATGGAGCTCAGGACATTGAGCCGACCTGCGATAGCGATCTGCCAGCGTTAGCTTTGCGATCGACTGGCAGATCGCGTTTGACCTAATGGGCACCCCTGGTATAGAGCATGCTTACTAGGTAAAGTGTATGTTCACTTTGCAAAAAGAAAGTTCACTTAGCTTGTAGCAAGGTGTCAAGCTGTGTTTAATTATCCAATCTAGTGCAAGCAAAAATCCTGTTTTTTAAATATTTTTGCATAATTTGGTATTCAAAGTGAACACAGTTTTACCATATAGAACCTCGCACCACTTTTCTAATCACTACACCTGAGAAGCAGCAGCTTGAATCTGTGCGATCAGATAAGCAAAGAAAAAGAAGATTGAAAGCCGCGCTGTGTGAATCTAGCTACAAAGTATCAAAGAGAACTGATTAATAAGATCATTATATCCTCTCTTTGTTTTATGAAGAGGGGCTATAGTTAATTTATATGTGATTTCATATCATTAGCGCACTTTATATGTTTTCTGTTAACATAGTTCTCAATTATCTAAGATGAGTCAGAGCCTAATTATCTATGATGGGTCTATGTTGGGGCAGCCATTGGTGTATACTTGTTATTATTGATAATCGTGCTTCACTGATCGCCCGCTTATGCTTCATATCTTGTAAGACGAGGGGTTAATATTATTACATTGTCATTTTATATTTTCAACATGTTTAATATGTTTTTAATCTGGACGGTTATATTAATTAGTGTTGTAGCCACCATTTATATATAGTGGCTACAATGACAACCTGGCTTAATTTATATGCTCGGTTATGCTACTTTCTCCACACCCCTGATGAAGTCACGCCTTTTGACATAACATGCGTAGGATGGAGCATACGAGCCGGATGATCGCATACAGCGTTGGTGGCTGTTGAAGGCTTTTTTTATCAGAGGCTTATATTTTATCCTTGGAATGTGAGTAATTTTTTAATAAAGTATACTATTTCCATGTAACCCATTTACACTACCAGTGTTCCCATTTTTTCATTGATACATGGTCTATTGGGACGAATCTGCTGTCTTTACACCGGAGGCTATTACTAGGAGTTCGTAAACTGGGAGGAGGAATTACAGGGAGTTGTTCGGTGTCGGGTGCTTCCTCTAACTGGCTTCAAAAAGAGGAACAGCACATACAGACCCTAATGGGTCTTTGATAAAGGTGAGGTGCATTCCATAAGATCACTTTGATGATGGTCACGCGAGATTGGGATTATTTCTCATCCACCTATATGTCTTCTATTTTTTCCGCTGGACATTGAAGATTTATGAATACGCAACTTTGCTAGGCATTATTGTTTTACTGCGGTGTATGTTTTTTATAGCATGTATTAGTATATGTGCACATACTACTGATTGTATTATTTATATATTATATCCTATTGTTTCACTTTTAGTATCAGGTGTCTGATACTTTGTAGCTAGATTCACACAGCGCGGCTTTCAATCATCATTTGCACAGTTTTACCATAATTACTCACCTAAGTTAAGATAATTTACAGAGTGAACATTCACTTTGCCATATATCAGCCTCTACACCTTTAGTAAATCAACTCCACTGTAAGCAAACTGCACAGGGGGAGGTTATATACATTTGTTGCATGATTCCAAAGTATTGGAATCATGGCCTGGAGAGTCTCTGTCAAGATCACCAAATCTTACACTGCCAAAAATTGGCTACTGGCTTTGCAGAAACAAAATGGTCTGAACTTTCATGTATTGATGTAAAACCTTCTCACCATATGAAATTCAACAATTTACACATTTGTCCAGCATCAGAAGCAATGATAAGCAGGCAATAATTACTTAAGACACAGTGGAAGCAAATATGGATAATGCCATTCCTTATATCCTGGAGGTGGAACTGATCACAGACAACTATCACTTGTTAAGACTCTTTATAGAAGCAGCATAATTCACCAATAGGAAAAACATTAGAGAAGTGTCAGTGATTTTAACCGCTTGAAGACCAGGTGTTTAGACCCCCTTCCTGGCCAGGCCATTTTTCAGTGTTCTGCGCTGCAGTACTTTGACTGACATTTATTCCTTCATGCAACGCTGTACTGAAATTAATTTTATACAATTTTTTGGGGACAGATAGAGCTTTCTTTTGGTGGTATTTAATCACCACTGGGGGTTTTATTTTTTACTATATTCATTAAAAATTACTGAAAATTTTGAAAAAAAATAAGTTTTTTTTTACATTATGTTATAAAACAACTAATGTTACCCACTTTTTTTGGTAAAATATAAAAGACGGGGTCACGTCGCGTAAATAGACACCAAACATGTCAAGCTTAAAAATTGCACGCACTCGCAAAAAACTAGCATACCCAAAATTGGCCATAGGCGACGCTTTAAAAGCTTTTACAGCTCATCAGTTTAGTGTTATCAGTGATTGATGGCCCTAGAACTATTGCTCTCATTCCGACGTTCGCAGCGATATGGAACATGGCGGCGTAATGGGCGCAATCGTCGTTTTCGCAGGTATGCGCACCTGACGCATGTTTACATGCGTGTATGTAGGGGTGGGGACTTTAAAAAAATGGTTTGTTTAATTCTTTTTTATGTGTAACTTTAAAACATTTTTGGGGGAAACTTTAAATTTTTTTCCTATTTTTTTTTTCACTTAACTTGATTGCTATCCCAGAGGGGGCTGAGAAACCCCTCTATGTGATAGCAAAAGAAGTGACAGGTCCTCTTTATGGAGACATCAGGGGTCTCCAAGACCCCTAATGTCACCTAGGACCCCCCTGAAGAAGCTGATGAAGCAGAGATCTGCTTCATTAGCTTCTCCACAGCATCTGAAGCTGGAGAGTGACACGAGAATGCTGAAGTGATGTAATATACACCACTTCCGCATTCTGACAGCGGAGAGGGGACCGGAGGGAGATCGTGAACCGACCTCCCTCTGATCCCCTGTGACAGAGGCAGTATGCTGGTCCCGGGCTCACACAGGAGCCCGGGACCAGCTTGACAGCGGGAGGGGGGATGGATCGGCTGAGCCGATCCTCCAGCAGGCTACTCGCTGCTGTTCGGCCTATTCCCGTAGGGGCCAAACAGCAGTGAGTGAAGAGCTGAACGCTGCCCAGCCGCATTCGGCTCGGCTATTCTGCTCGGTACCTCTGTGGTAGTGGGCAGAATAGAAAAACAGTAAAAAAAATAGAAAACGATTGGGCGGAGCTAGCAGTGACAGCTAGCTCCACCCAACTGCTTTCTATTGGCCGGGACCAGCTGCCATTACAATGAGAGCTTGGTGGAGTTGGCGGTGATATCAAAGCTGGCTCTGCTAAGCTCTCATTGTAATGACCAGTGACGTGCTGTACCTCTTGCTCGGGGTGATGCATTCCCCAGCCCTGCCCCCCCACTGTCCGAAACCCCGCCCCTGCTGACCGAAGCTCCGCCTCATGCTGACCGATGCTCCGCCCCAACCAGATGAATCTCTCATCCCCAAGCTAGTGTAAAGGATAGGTTGCCTCCCCTGACCGCACGTCCCTGGTAATGACAGGTAACCAGGGGACGCTTAACTGTCATTACACACTGAGAACTCTGCGGAGCCACTGTGATATCAGCATTAGAATTAGCTCCCTGTTATCTGCCGATTCCCCTGCTATGTTTTTTCTTTCTATTATTGTGACAGCTGCCGCAGGCTGCCGTCAGAGTAAAGAAATTAAAAAACAACAAATGGCATAGGAATGAATTGCTAGACTGCTATTGGCCATTTCAAAATCCAATAGTAGGCTGGCTATTGCACCTACCTACTGCTGCTGTCAATCAGCAGAGGTGGACCTGATGGAGAACTTCAAAATACACTTTAAACTTTTGGTCACAGCTCAGAATTTACCCTTGAGAAAGAGAAATACAATATGCAGCTGAGAACCAGCTGTGGAAAAAATATGTATGGCACCTTTGCAGTGATGGAACACTGGAATGGGGCAATAGAGGCAGCATGAGATTGTAATGATGGACACAAGTGGTGGCAGTAGATAAATGTCAGGCCAGCAGCCTTTACCTTCCACAATTTGCTATACACATTCTGATGGAGTGCAGTGATGACCTTCTTGGTGAAAAAGTGGCAGCTGGGTACCCGTCACTGTGGTGCAGCACAGGTTGCAAAGTCACAGAAGGGGCAGACTCCACCAGCTGAAATGGGAGCAGCTATAAAGCCATGAAATTTGCCAAATTGCCATTGAGACCCTGTGCAGGGGGTTATTGAGTGAAATTTTTTTCTTCTGCACCAGCAGGTGTAGAAGAGATGCCTGTCTGGTCAAGGATACTACTGGAGATGGCATATTGGGGGTTAGAAGACTTAGGGTAAGGATAAAACTTACACTTGGCTTTATTCTGTGTGACCCCATGCTGACCCTCTTCCCCGCTTGAAGTGCTGTTAGGTAAGCCTCTTAATCCCCTTGTCAGACTTACATCTGTAACACTTGATGCTGCAGATGTTGCAGAGGATGCAGATGGAGATTCTTATGCAGTAAAGGCAGAGGTGGAAAGGGAAAGTGAGGAGGAGTGTGGGCTTTTTGCTGGTGACCATTATCATGCATGTGGCACTTTCACCATGCTGTGTGATAAAGAATCATGTGTCTCCTCATTAGGGTTGCCACTGGTATGGGATTCACCCGGACAGTCCGGGATTTGAATCATGTGCCCGGGAATCACCCCACCTGATGCCCGTACACAGTATTCAAACCGGATCGTGGCTCTCTAAGTAAGCTGCACATACCCCCTGTCAGTTGCCAGCTCTTGCTGTCGGCTCCTCTCATGGAGTCACGGTGTCTAATCGCCCTTCCCCTTCCTCTCCTCTGACTGCAGCAGTGCTGATAGGACCCCGGCATCTTCAGCATTTAACCCTTCTGAGCTTGTTAAGTTCCTGTGTCCGGCGCAGTGCACCGTGCCTCCATCTCCTTCCTCCTATGTCACTTTAGGACCCAGTAGTGACGTAGGAACTTATGAGAAGTCCCATTGAGTGCATCGGGAGCTGGGAGAAACTTCTGACACTGTCCTGTGTGAGGTTTGATGCACTCTTCTACACAGCTATGGACCTCTGTTCTCCCCCATTTTGCAGCATTGGCTCAGGAATTGATCACTGGATTGCTAGGAGATAGGAGGAGATTCACATGTTCCTCTATACCTAAAAGTAGTGGGCAGGCTGACAGTAGTTTGGGAAGAACATTGAAGGCAGGTTGACGATGCTTAAAGTCCCTTCTGTAAAGTGAAGCAAAACAAATGACAAACGCACTCATCAATTTGTTACCAGCTGTACAGCAAGGTGCACACGGAAGGGCTTCAAACAGTAAAACAGAAAAAAGTTTCCAGGCACACTCACCAGCAAGCATGCAAAAAAACCTGTCTAACCACTAAGGTTAAAAGCAGAGGTTTGGATACACGTCTTCTGCAGAGTTAGGACCGCACCTCCATATAGTGCGGTCCTAACTCTAAACTATGAGAGTCTCCATCTTGGAGCACATGGGGCAGAAGATTAAATTGGGTGCAGGTTTGTCAGGAGGAAGCCCAACCTCCCTTGAAGGCACAGGTACGCACAAGGGACCCCGCACATCACAACGGCAGCTGAGACCCCCCATGCGTCACTGCACCAAATCAGTCAAGCAAAACAAATGACAAACGCACACTCATCAATTCGTTACCAGCTTTACAGCAAGGTGCACACAGAAGGGCTTCAAACAGTAAAACAGAAAAAAAGTTTCCAGGCACACTCACCAGCCAGCATGCAAAAAAACCTGTCTAACCACTAAGGTTAAAAGCAGAGGTTTGGATACACGTCTTCTGCAGAAAATGTGGAAGCCGCACAGCCACGCCAAGGCACCTTCATATAATGAGGTCCTAACTCTAAACTATGAGAGTCTTATAGTTAAATTGGGTGGCGTCACTGCGTTTGTCATTTGTTTGCTTGACTGATTTGGTGCAGTGACGCATGGGGGGTCTCAGCTGCCGTTGTGATGTGCGGGGTCCCTTGTGCCTACCTGTGCCTTCAAGGGAGGTTGGGCTTCCTCCTGACAAACCTGCACCCAATTTAATCTTCTGCCCCATGTGCTCCAAGATGGAGACTCTCATAGTTTAGAGTTAGGACCTCATTATATGAAGGTGCCTTGGCGTGGCTGTGCGGCTTTCACATTTTCTGCAGAAGACGTGTATCCAAACCTCTGCTTTTAACCTTAGTGGTTAGACAGGTTTTTTGCATGCTGGCTGGTGAGTGTGCCTGGAAACTTTTTTCTGTTTTGCTGTCCTTCTGTAAAGTGAACTTGTTGTTTTGTCCAGTAGGTGGAAAGTAACAAGATCACGGCGCGGTATTGTGCATGATACCGCGCAGATTGCCGTGCGGTCACATAATTGCCCACTACCAATGATTGCGCTGGCAGTGCCATTATTTTCTATTGCCATTATTTTCTGAAGATATACGATCACGGCTAAAACAGCCGTGTGTCGCAAAAAAGGTACGCAAATGTAACCCTATTGAAGTCAACGGGGCCGCGAGGCAATCGCTGTGTGCAATTGTGCACGACAAGCGTCCCGGATCGCCCAGGTCTGCACTCATTGACATTATTGCACATAATCAGTGCAGGATCAGCGTGCACATAATCAGGATGGAACGTGGGCACTGGTAGAAGTACCCACCCACATTGGAGCCCTGAAAATTGGAGGACTGTCATGGGACTGCAAATTATGGTGAGCAGCACCATCCCTATAAAGAGGCAGCCTGAGGCTGTTGCCTTAGGCGATGTCTCTTAGGGTCACGTGGGGTGGGGAATGGCATGACATATTATTTACTGGGTGCCTGCTGCCCCCTTTTTGACCAGAGTGCCAGAGGTTGCTAAGAGCTGGGTGGAAGGAGGTGCATAGAGCTCTTAGCAACCTGAGACACTCTGGCCGCCGTCCCGTCCAGCTCTTGGCAACCAGTGATGTCACTGGTTGCCAGGAGCTGGACGGGACAACAACGGCCAGAGCGTCAATGTCACTCCTGCACACCTGGGCAGGAGTGTCACTCTCCACCAGCAACCCCCCCACCAACACCCCCATCCTCAGGCAGCAAAAAGGATCGGGACCACCCTGACAGTGAGTATTACTGGGTGTATGAACATTTTCAGGGTTATTCACAAAAAGGTGAAGAGTCCCCAGCGATCGGAGGGTGAAAGGGGACCAGCTATATCCACACCTTGTTTTAGAGGTCTGTGGGATAGGTGAGCGGTTTTCCTTAAAGGAGAACTATGGGGTAAGTGTTTTTGCCCATAGTTCTCCTAAGGGTAACGGGAGAACATATACTATCCTCCTCCCGTGACCCAAAGCTCAGTATATAGGTACCGATCCCGACATTACTGTTGAGATCCACCCAGCTGCGTGATTGACAGCTGGCTCTACCTATCTAGAGGCAGAGCCAGCTGTACCCGCCCCCTCCCCCGTCCATTCAGCCAGTCAGCGTTGGAGGATTGGAGAGGGGAGGGGGGAATCCCTGCAGGGAGCAGTGAGTGACAGTCACCTCTCTCTGCAGGGACATGATCGAGAAGTGAGTGAGCGACGGTATGTGTTCGCTCACTTCCCGATCTATTGAGCAGACCTGTGACAGTTTCATTGTCACAGGTGCGAATGTTTTTTGAGTTAATTGCATTGACGCAGAGTGATATACATTGCTCTACCAATTGAGTTAGCAATACACTGGGATTTATATAATTCATTATACACGGATACATGTGGTAAATTGTTTTGAGTGATTGCAGTTATTGGGAGCATGGCACCATTTTTTTGTTTAACACATTATAGATTGGGTGCACGCAGCTTATTAATCTTATTGGCGCAAGGCAGGCTGGGAAGTGCAGTAGTTTTTGGAGATTAATAGTGCATATCTGGGGACCTGTGACATGCCCCCACAAAATATACCACAGGTGACCCAGGTGTGCACTATTGCACATAACTCAAATGTTATTTCATCACAAAATATATGCTTTGTGTATACTTTGTAAAAAAAAATTGCCGCGAGGTGCTAGAGTGTTCGGGTTTGGCTTGAAGAAAAGGTGGCAACCCTACTTCTCATGCGTGTAGTACACAAATGAGTTGTACATTTAACCCACTTGATACACTGCAGGTGTAAAACACTATACTACAAAAGTAAAATTACATGAAAATATGACATGAAAGTAAAAATAGAACCTCAATAAAGACCAGAAGAAAACTGCAAGGGGTGAAGGGGGGTTCCATCAGCTAAACAAAGTTGTTGCTGACACATACAAAAGGGTAGTCTTAAACAGGACTGTTTGAGCTACACACTATGAACACAGAGGTGGGTAAACAAAAATATGGAACCCTTACACACTGCAAATCACTGTTATGTACCACAATACAGCACAGTGAGCATGGGGATAGAGGGAAGGTACAGAATATGTACCCGCCACTCTATAGTACTGTGCTGTATTTGTATTGAAAATAGTACAGGTTAGCAACACTGTATAACAATAACTATCTGCAAATAAGGGCAGGTCAGGGAGTGCATGATTAATAATGTATTGCTCTAGCAGTGAATGGCTGCATTAGGTAGCCATTTTTCCAAACTGCAAATTACTTGAGTTTGACCCAAATCCAAAGCTTAAGCCTAGTGAACTAATTCCATTATTTTCTCGCGTTGCTCTCAAATAATTTATGTAATGGTTTAATGATGTAGTTACCTTTTGAAACCCCTCCTATTTCTAGTAGCTTCAAACAGTAGCTTTAAAGACTTTCTTTCTGTGCAGACCACTGGATAATTTGTAATACTGACTAGGCTGTAGGGACCCTGAGCATCCAACTGTCTCCCATTCACTCTAGCATTTGCCATGAAATTAGCATATTTCATTGTTAAAATCTATATAAGCTTTTAAACAATTCAGTTCGACATGTTTTTCATCAACACTGTCAAATATATCCCACTCTTGACATCTGAGTTAGACAACATTCTCTTCTACAAAGTTGGATTTCACACATTCCTTCTTATGACAGCAAACATACTGACAGTTAACACAGCTTAAACTTTGGGCTACGTTTTTCTCTAACTTTTAAATTCACTGTACAAACGGCAAATGCTCTACATTTCTCTTCCAAGCAAGGTGCTTGGAAGTAATTGCACAATGTTTCTGATGAAAAGGTACAGCCTTTCTTAGGAGAAAAGTATTACCTTTTTACCAGAAATATTGTACAATTACAGAGTAAACCATTAACCATTTTTCAAAAATTTTAAACAGCGGATTGGGGGACTGTTATTTCCCCACCACAGTGTAAACATGTCACTAGAGAAAAGACCCACAGGCATTCCGGCTGCTAATGGCTGTTACCTAAATTACTAGTTTAAGTTATGATCCGCTATATACTGTAAGCGTTCAAACTTACAAGTATATGGTTCTGAGGATTCAATCATGAAAATGTTTAGCTCAACACAACAACAGAAATGTATTGGTATATAGTATCAAGACTTAAATACAACAAACCAACAATCAATTTAACTACAAAATGCAAAGAAAAGATTTACGCATGCAAAATACACAGACATTGATATATAAGAGACAAACGATAGACATACATTTAAGTGGGGAAAGAGTACAGGTATAGTTACCTATTAATCGTCACATGAGGGCCCCATTCTGGTGGTCTAAAATACTAACTTTTATCTTCCTGCCCCTTGATTAATATACTCCCAGTGTTCATAGGGATGCATTGCAAGCCCTCGATTGGTGGCCTCCCAATGCTTAATTTATTCAGATTGGAATTCTTCTCTGGGGATTGGATGCTCCCAAATACCATTTGTTAGAACTTCCAACCCCTTTCGATGCAAATCTATTAAGATGAGCGAGAAATTTCAGATGGGCAGGTGTCCCTAGGCTAACCCCATGCCAAGATTGCATCTAAACAGGGCGTACACTCTGGTTGTTTACCGACTACAAGGAGACCTTTGAAGATATTGGCCAGGGACAAAAGAGAGTATGTACCTATTGTTAGAATCAAGGGTCTCGGCTCTGAAGTGTTCATGGATCTCATTGTCTCTTGTCTTGACCATTTACCATTAACAGGCTATGACTGGACAGTTTTATAATTGCATTTACACTTCCTTGATATGCAACTCCCCTTGACAGTGATAACCCACAACAAAGAACATATTTAATTACAAGCTCCCATCCCCTCATGTGGAATATTTAAAAACAAAAATAAAACTATATACATATGTCTTATGACGATTTGACATAAACGCATAAGGTGGACTGCAAAAAATTAGACGACTCGGTACACAGAAATAGTGCACCAAGTCGATCTGAGCAGCTCGGTACAATGTGATCACTATACTGACCAATCACAGCAATCACATGCTAGTCTTTGCATGGTTGATTCTTCCCCTTCCTCTTACAACAGAGGAAGGAGAGGAATCATAGTCATTTAGGAATGGGTAGCAGTAGCTGCGGATCCATTAATTTTCACTGACTTTTTTTAACTCTTTCACTCCTCTCTTACTCATCTTATCTATAGCATTTCTCTCAGAGTGACCTGTATATTTACCCTTTATCTACCTTGTCCTGCACATCTGTGCAGTAACCCCATACATGTCTATCCTGCCATTGTATGCAATTAGTTCATTAACCCCTTTACCTCCTAATGCCTCTGTGTATGATCTGTACAATAATGTATCTAGTGCACCCATACCAAGTTTCATGTTTTAACACCTTCAATACCAGCATGTTTATTTATTTGCAAAAAATATGGCAAACATGAGATCACCTCAGGGTGTCAACTTTCCAAAAATGGGTCATTTTGAGGTATTTTGTATTGTCCAGGCATTTTTATTGTAACAGAACGTAAGGGAAACTTTTTTTTTTTGGTATTTTTCTTTTTTATTGTAAACAATAACAAATTCTGTGTTTTTTTAATACTATCAAAAGAAAGCTCTTTCTGCCACAAAAAAGTATAACATTAATTCCGGTACATGTTGCATGACTGAGAAATTGACAACAATGAAAGCTGATAAACTATGTTTAAAGTATAATTAAACACTCAGGTTTTTTTGCATTGATCTACTGCTAGCAAGCAGTAGATATATGTAAAAACATTTTAGAAAAATTAAAAAAGTTACCAAAAATGTAATTACTTACCTTTGTCACCGCCACTCACTCCCGTCTGAAGATCTGGAGCTTTTGGAGCTGCCGAGCAGGGCTGCTACGATGGGGCTGACGCATGCACAGTAGAGAACCTCAGAGGGGAGAAGAGGAGAGACACAGCGGAGGTGAATGCACGCAGCTGTGAGCATGCACATCAGACAGACACCATGGGACTCAAGGACTCCGCGCTGGATCAGAGACCGGCACCAGCGCTGGAGGGACTTCTCAATACAAGTGGAAGGAAGAAGATGATCGGCTCAAGAGGCATCATTTAAAGTCCTTAAAGCAGCATGGGGGGACAAAAAACATTGTGACTTTAATGTCACTTTAAGGATAAAATGAGGCCATCAGGGAGCGCATGCGCGAGGCTGACGAAGATGGCCGCACACTAACCAGCTCCGCGCCAGAACGGGAGGAAAGCTGACCTTTACAGTCGATAACCGGACTCGTTCGCGCTCCCAACAAGGGTCACAGGATCCGGGCTCCCGCCGCCGATCGGTACATACCGGCATGTCTCAGACCAGAAGCCGAGGCGGTAAGCTAAACCAGCCGACCCTCCATGAGGCCTTGGGCCGCGCGGCACACAAGCTGGCTGCAGCGCCACCTGCCTTACATCACGAGGATTCTAACTCCTCAGTGGAACCCCAAGACCCGCAGGGAGACGATTCACAGAGGGCCCAGTCAGACCCCGAGCTCACACCATCCCTAATGGCCCAATTTGAGACGACCTTGCACAAGGCCTTGGATAAAGTCTCTAAACAGATCACCTCTCAGCTTATTAGAGAAATTAGGGATGTTGGCAAGCGAACCTCCACATTGGAATCCCGCTGCAACGACATCACTACCATTATAGAGGGTCATGAGGATGACTTGGAAAAACTTTGTTCAATGAATCTAGCCCTGCTCACACAGATGGAGGACAATGAAAACCGTGACCGCAGATCTAATCTGCGCATCAGAGGGGTCCCAGAAGTGGTACTGGACCTCCAGTCCACAATAACAGCACTATTTCAGGAACTTGCACCTGATATCCCCATTGACAGGATGGAATTCGATAGGATTCACAGGGCCCTAACGAAACGCACGCCTGACGGCCCACCGAGGGACATCATAGTGCGTCTACACTACTACCGCACCAAAGAACGTTTGCTTCAAGCGGCTAGGGAAACCGGGACACTACAATTCCAGGGTTACACATACCAAGTGTACACAGATCTCTCGCCAGCCACTATTGCACGCCGGAGGGAATTTAGACCCCTGCTACAAGTCCTGCAGGCTAAGAAAATTCATTATCGCTGGGGCTTTCCATTCAAGATACAATTTTTCTACGACTGCAAGTCCTATACCTTTACCTCCGTGGAAGAGCTGAAAGACTGCCTTGACTCTCTACACCTGCTGGGTCGTACAGATATGGCCCCTGACGACGAACCTGCTATGCCACGGTTATCTTCGGGCAGAACCCACCCTTCATGTTCCAAGTCAACCCCTCCGATCTCCCCGAAAACACCATGGAAGAAACAAAACCCACCCCCCACAACGGGGTCACTTGGATGACTTGATTAACCACCCGTCAACCCCATCTAGGGACCTATCTACAGCCAAGCACTTCAGGACCTTGCTGACACAATATCACCTAGTTGACTCCTGAATCAGCTTATTTGCTGATGATGCATTATTAATTATTACGGAGCCCCTGGTCTCCCTCCCGAACCTCCAACCACTACTGAAATTATTTTTGTAGCCTTTCAGGTCTTTTTGTAAACATGGACAAATCTAAAGCACTGGACGTCTCCCTCCCCGCAACATTTGTGTGTTCTTGTGATACACCATGGAATACCACATTGAATGTGCTATTGTAATAATTTTTCTTTGTGTTTAAAACAAATAAAAACCTTGAAAAAAAAAATGAGGCCATCAGGGATGTGGCTGTTTTTCTTCCTCATATTAGGCCTAGTCTTTCTTAATAACGTCTTAATTTTCAAAACATAAAAATGTATAGATCTCAGCAGAATGTTTTTAACAAACTGAGGGGCTGTTACACCATCTCCAAACCAATGTGTTTTTTTATCTGCACCAAAAATGCATATATAGCAATTTCAATGGTTTTAAATGAGGCTAATTCACACCATTGTGCTCAGTTCAAGGTTTTAAATAAGGCTAATTCACAGCATTGCCTTCAGTTCCACAGCGTTAAAAAAAGTACAGCAACCTGCATGTTTTCACTCTAGAATGCACAAAAATGCATGTAAATGCATTAAAATGCACTGGAACATGCTTAAAACAAACAAAAAAACCTTTTTTGAAAAATGCACTAAAACGCATAGAGAATGTGTTAAAATGTGTGGAAATGCATCCAGATCTGGTCTGGTGATATTGTGAACAAGCCCTGAAACAAATAGCAAAAAAATGCCTGAATTGTAGCACTTCTCACACAGGTTTCTTGTTAACCACTTCAAGACCAGGTGTTTAGACCCCCTTCCTGGCCAGGCCATTTTTCAGTGTTCAGCGCTGCAGTACTTTGACTGATATTTATTCCGTCATGCAACGCTGTACTGAAATTAATTTTATAACATTTTTTGGGGACAGATAGAGCTTTATTTTAGTGGTATTTAATCACCACTGGGGTTTTTATTTTTTACTATAATTAGGAAAAATTAAAGAAAATTTTGAAAAAAAAAGTTTTTTTTACATTATGTTAGGAAACATTTATTATTACCCAGTTTTTTGGTAAAATATAAAAGTCAGGGTCACGTCGGATAAATAGACACCAAACATGTCAAAAAGTGGTTAAGAAACTTGAGACATACTATATGGAAATTAGCCTAATAAGACCTGTAATGTAAAAACTTTAAAATATGATACAAATAAAGCGTGTGACCAGGTTATTTTAATTTGAAAAAACTCCAGTTTTTTTAAATCCAGTCCGGTAATTAAAAAGTTATCCCTTGCTACCCCCACACTGCAAAGGTTAAGTGCTAGTTTTGGTCTATGGAATGAAATGAAGAAGATACACTAATATGATCCTCTGTCCTGCGGAAGTCAGTGCTCATGTCTAATAGACCTGTTAGACATGTTGATATCACAGGTTCTTAGACCACTGGAGCCTGGGGGAGAAGAGGCTGTGGGGACCAGTCTAGCAGCAAGGTGGGTTTAAGGATCAGGTATGTCTATTTTCGTTATTTGTGACCATAAACCAAAACAAGTCGTTAACCCAGAGGTAGCCCCACTGCAAAGTTTAACATTTTAAAATCCTGGAGTTCCTCTTTAAGCAGAATAGATACCACAACCAGGAAAACAATACAAATATAACATAATAAGGGAATAAATTGAGAAATTAAGAAATGTAAAATAATATGGGATTTAACAAAGGAAGCAATTAATAAGTCAGAAAAATACAAAAATAGGTATGTGTCATCAGACAATAGATAGAATTAGGCTGATTTACTAAAAGAGTTGAGAATCTTCACTAGGGATGCACAGATACTTTTTCAGTACCAGTGCAGATACTCTGCATTTTCATGAGAACTACCAGGGTTGCAGTGGTTGCAGCTGGGACCTGGCTCTGGTGCTCCACCACTGTCCTGAAATCATTAGTCTGTATTGTTTTAGAAAAACTGTCACATGACACTAAACAAAAATGTATCAGTACTCGTACTTGTAAGTACTCGGCAAGTATCAATACTCGTACTCGCAAAACTGGTATCTGTGCATCCCTTTATTTATGTTTATAAAAACAAAATCATACATTAAAACATACAGACAAATCTTAGTTGGCGAGTATTGAAAAGAACCGCATACACACTAGGCTTGAAAAAAATCTTTACCCTAGGGCAGTGGTCAGCAACCAGAGCCGCATGTGGCTCTTTCATCCCTCTGCTGCGGCTCCCTGTCCAAATCCCGGGAGCTCCATGTGCTCCTTACAAATGACAGCGGCCTCCTAACTTATGAATTTTTCTCTAGTGTAGTCTTGGAGCTCAAAAGTATCGGTACATGTACTGGTACTTGTACCGAGTACTGTACTTGGTATCTGTGCAACCCTAATCTTCACACAATGAATTGTGTGAATTTTAACTTAATTTATCCAATCATGTGAGAAGGAAACGCCTGTTAATTTTAAATACCCCAATCATGTGCAGATGAAATAAGTAAACACATTTCCTGCAATTAAATAATTAACTATAACTATTTGTTGTGTGGAGATTCTCAACTCTTTTAGTTTCACAGTGCAGTTGCACTGGTGAGAAGGTGTTCTAGGAGTTAGCCCATTATATTTATATTATAGCTCATTATATATATAAAATTCACTCATGCTGCTGCATTGAGGAGTTTGGGTATGCTCTGTCACAGTGAACTCCATGTAGCTGAAGAGGTACATAGGTAGTGTACTAATGTTTTCAAGGATACAAAGTCGTGACCCCAATTTACATTCAGAGAGAACGTTTAGTAAACAACATAATGGTCCTGCCCTTAAAATCTATCTCTAGGGAAACAAAAAAATTCCCCTTGCATGAGTTAACTACTCATTTAGGTCTAGGGGATTGTTAACACTTTTACTTCTCACCTCCGCTCTGGCTTGTGTACTGTGCCTTAGCATCCTTTTGTAGAATGCAGAGCTATGGACCCTGATTTATACATGATGGGATCAGTGGGCCTCCGACTGCCAGAATACAGGCGAGAAAAGGGTGTGGGTGCAAGTCTTGGAGCTAGCAGGAGTGTGAATGAGATATGTAAAACTGCTCTTCATCAGTCCTCTAGAAAAAAAAGCAGTGAACCCTTACAGTGCAGGGGTAGCCCAAATACAAGTGGAGTTTTTTTGTTTCCCTAGAGATAGGCTTTAAGCATCCTATTTTTGCTAATAATAACGTAATATTAATTTAATAATTAAAGCAATGGAAACAATTATTTATCTTAGATAAGATAGAAGCAAACATTTGAATTTTGTAGATATGTTATCACAGTATGCTAAAAAGGGTATGATCAGTTATCATTGAAAGATCATCCTACCTTTTTGCACATTAACTATTCAGGGCATGCTTTACATAAGGCAGTAACTCGGAGGCTCAATCTATGATACTGTTTTATTATCGGAGCTGGATATAATATTTCAGAATAAATCAAATTATACAATTTATTGTATAATACGATAATCTCTACTTTTGTATGCTAGGATTAACAGTGTGTTTTTAGTACTGTAGTTCTATGATTCAGATAAAACTGCTTAACACAAAATCTATACATATACCTAAAGTGAAATAACGGATACCAAGAGACATGGAAGTTGAAGTGAATCAATTGCTCCTTATCACTTGTCAAATTTTAGTAAACACATTGTCACAAAACCAATGTGAAGAAATGAAGTATAGATTTGTTGCCAACATTCATAAAATATTTATGTCAACAGATTTTCTTAAGTTACACTTTAAAAATGAAATCATGTATACCAAAATGTAATGACAGACATAACCAATAGTATAGTTAACTCTTAAAAATGTATGTTAAATGTATTTATAACTTATCGGTCACCATCTTTAAGCTGATTTTGAAACATATAAGTAATTTGAGGTATTGAGCTGCACACAAATATAGGGGTTTTAATTAGGAATAAAAAAAATAAGTAAAGGGCATTGATTATGGATTATACTACGGAGAGACAAATTAGTATAACTCTGGTAAGGATGACTCCAATAATTGATTTTAGAGATAATAAGTTGTTTGTGAAAATCGGATTATCTGTGATGAGAAGTTACTGATTCCCGGAGTGTTTCACTTGAAGTGAATAATGGGTGTCATGGGTGATATGAAATCAAAGATGATATCTTAACAGGATGTATAGTATGCCATGCGGCAATAAATTATCATGGTGTTCTACAGTACAGTGTCATCACTGAAAGTTACATTCTATAAACAATTATACATCTAAAATAATTTTCATTCATAAAAATGTTTTTTTCTAAAATGTACTTCTATTCTATGTCCCTTGGCCAGACTGGTATTCACACTGCATCAATAAATTACAGGAATAATCATTTATAATAATATATAATAGAAAATTCTCTCAAAGGCCCTTAGCTTGCAAACCCTTCTCTGTCTTTTCTTTCATATGTTTCTATAATTGTCATCACAGGCAAAGCCAGTCTACACTGGATCTGGTAGAAAGCAGCATGCATGCTGACCAAAAAGTAATGTAGGTATCAGCAACTTGTTTAACTGACCTGTCCCTTCACTAGTTCACACACAGCACGTTAAAATTATTATTAGAAGCAACAAAAAATAAGAATGACTTCCTCAGGGCATAAAAGCATTTGCCCTCTATTCTTTTAAACCACCCAGGCTCCAGATCAGACCTATACCTTTCTGATGTTTGTTTTTTTTTTAAACATTTTCTGTGATATTTTCTTTTTTTCTTTTTTTACAATTGTGGAGAGCCATGAAACTGGGAAGACAGAAGAGGGAAACCTCTAAGAAGCTTTGGTGAGTGGCTCCTTTCACATGTGCGCTGTCATGGTAATAATGTGGAAATATAATTAAAAAAGTATTTAATATTGTGACACATAGACTTTTAACGTAGAATTACTGTATAAGTAGAGTGGATGGCAGGGAGACCGTGGTTGGCAGGGAAACAATGGTGTTTATGATTGGATTCCGTTTTTATATTAAGTTTGCTATTGAAGCAAGAAAACTTTATATGAAATAATCATTTGGACAAGTGAATAAACTTTACTCACTGTTCTTCCTGAATGCTACATAAAGGAAACTCTAATGATAATTGCAAACTTGCCCTTTCAACTATGCAGCTGTGAACTGAGGCTAACTGGATTTTAAATTTTTTTTGTATTAAATTATTATTATTAATATTACACAGTTTGCGCAGCGCTTTACAAATGGGGGAGACACTACAGTTACAATACAATTTACAATACAATTTCAGTACAATAGGGTTAGGAGGGCCCTGCTCGTGAAAGCTTAAAATCTAGTAGAAGGGGCTAGTAATACAAAAGGTAATAATTGTTTAGATTGTAGAGTGTTTGGAAGAAGTAAAAGGGCAGTTATGTAGAGATGGGATAGGCTTTGCTGAAGAGATGAGTTTTTAATGATCGCCTTATGGTGGGTAGCATAAAATATAGGTGGGCAGATTGGGGTAAGGAGTTCCAGAGGATGGGAGACACTCTGGAGAAGTCCTGGATGTAACCATGGGAGGAGGTAATTAGAGAGCTTGAGAGCAGGAGGTCTTGAGGGGAGAGGACGGTTTGGGTAAAATTTTGAGTTGAGGTGGGTGATGTAGGTTGAGGCCAAGTTGTAGATGGGTTTGTATGTTGTTGTTAGTATTAGATGTTTTTGAATGCTGGTTAAAAAGATTATTGCTATACAAATTAAAAGATACAAAAAAAGATTTGGCAGCTATTCTATTTGAAAGTGTATATGAAGCCGAAACACTGTTGTTTTTTTAGATTTGGATAAACTGAGGGAGGTTTAGAACATCTGTGGGGTTTTTAATGATAGTCAGAGAGATTTACCCTCACTTACTGTCTTGCTGAAAATGGGTTCAGCAGAAAGGAAGTGAAAGAGAAACTGCAAAAAAAAAAATAGCTAACAAGGGTTCTAGCTAGGGATGCACTGATATGAAACTAGGATCGGTATCGGTGCTAGTACTCGCCCAAATGCTCCCAATGCCTATCCTGTTACTGGAACGTCAAGAATCAGAAAGCTGGGTGGCGAGTCATTACATGCTGCGCGGCTTCCGGATTGGCTGGAAAGTCAGCTCCATGCTCCCTCCTCCCTTGGTGATGAGGAAACATGGAGCTGTCTTCCTGACCAATCAGGAAGCTGGGCAGCGTGTAATGACTCGCCGCCCAGTTTCCTGATTGGTCAGGAAGCTGGCCAATCAGGAAGTCGGGCAACAAGTCATTACCCACCCCCGGCCTCCTGTTTGGCCAGAAAGGCAGCTCCATGCTTCATCACCTGGTGACAAGGGAGCATGGAGCCAGCTTCTCGGCTAATTGCACGACGCTTCCCTGATGGGAGTTCCGGTATTGGTATTCCGTATTGGTGACTACCAAAAAAAAATACTCGATACCGAAAAACCATTTTCGGTGAATCCCTACTTTTAGCTTATTTATGAAATATCATAACACTTTATATGTGATGAAGATGTAATCGTTGGTGACAATACATCTGCCATAATGGAGGACCACAAAGAAGCAGGCATGTACTGTATGAAATGTTGCATAACAGTTAATGTATACTTGTGTGTCCAAAAGATCTCATAGCATTCGGAGTGCTGATCATAACATATGACACTTTCATACATTTACCCAATTGTTGTAGTAAAGCGTCAGATATACTTTAACCAGTTGACATCCGGGGTGTTAAACCCCCTTCCCATCCAGGCCATTTTTCAGTATTCAGCGCTGCGTTTCTTTGACTGACATATATTCCGTCATGCAGCGCTGTACTGAAATGAATTTTATACCCTTTTTTGGGGACACATAGAGCTTTATTTTGGTGGTATTTATTCACCACTGGGGTTTTTATTTTTTAATATATTAAGGAAAAACTACAGATTTAAAAAAAACAAAAAACAGTTCCCCCTATATTAAATTCTAAAACATTTATTATTACCATATTTTTTGGTAAAATATAAAAGACGGGGTCACGTCGGGTAAAGAGACACCAAACATGTCAAGCCTTAAAATTGCGCATGCGCGCGAAAACATTACATAGGGGGATACCATAATAGCACAGGTACACTGACAGGTCCTCTTTATGGAGACATTAGGGGTCTCTAGACCCCTAATGTCACCTGGAGACCCCAAAAGAAGCTGATGAAGCACAGATTTGCTTCATCAGCCTCTTCTCTCTGGCAGTAGGAGCCAGATGACTGACAGGTGAATGCGGAAGTGATGTAATACACATCACTTCTGCATTCACACTACAGAGGGAGAACAGCAAGGAGCTGATCTCCCTCCCTCCTTCTCCTGTAGCCCTCCCGAGCCGATCCTGGGCCGCAGATGGGCTAGCGGATCCCGGTATTAAAGGTGAGGGGTCAGGAGGGGGGAGATGGCGGCTTTTGCAATGGGGGGGTGCTCCGAAATTCACGCAATACAACCGATCGGTGGCTATAGAGCCGCTGATCGGTTGTATGTGAAACAGCCATTAACGGCTGTAGTAACGAGCGGGTCTTTCCTGCCCGTGCGCGCTAGGGGGCGCGCGCGAGCAGGAAAAAAATGCCGTCTGGCGACGGCAACCCGCTCATGCGAGTCCGCCGTCCGTCCGTTTTTTCTTAACGGGCGGACGGCAAGGGGTTAAGGAGTACAAGTAATAATATCATAGAATTATTAAAGATCTTTACCTAGTTGGGTTACATAGTTTGTAAGGTTGAAATAAGATACAGGTCTATCTATTTCAACCTATATATGAAATGTGTGTTTGTGCGTGTTTATGTGTTTGTGTACATGCTGTGTTAGAAAATCACCTGCACTCCATACAGCGTACAGACATTCATGCAGATGTTGGTGGTCGAAGTGACAACACGGATGGTGCAGTGTCACAGTACAGTTGACAATAGAAGTCACCAGCACTCAATATTGTGCATTGAGTGCGACATAGTGAGGACACCATGTTGACCTGAGGAATGGATCCTGCATGGCCCACGAAACATTGGCTTGATGATGCATGTGCTGGAATAATAAAAGTGCTTATGCTTCTTGCACAATATTGAGTGCTGGTGAATTCTATCATCAACTGCGTGTACATGCTGTTATGAACATCCATACCCCTGTATAGTTTGTGAACTGAGAAACTAATTTAAATGTTTTTTTTAAATGATCTTGGCTCTCAGCTGATGCCACTAACTGTGGAAGGGAGTTACACCTTTTTACAACTCTGACAGTAGAAAACCCTTATGCAGTTTAAGATCACACCACTTCTTGTCCAACTTCATGTTGTGCCCATGTGTTTTCTTTAGAGTTCTCACCTTAAACAGTTTATTTCCAAGACTACAGAGAGCTGACAGGAAGGATCGCAGCTGCGGGGACATCAGCACCAGTGGCGTAACAACCAAGGGGGCGGCGGTGCTGCTATCCAGGGCGCAGAGATGGGGGACTGGGACATCATATCCCCTTTTAAGTGCCTTTTCTCAAAGGAGAATAAGTTCAAATTCTGTAGTCGTTCTTCATATCTTAGATCCTCCATCCCCCTTATTAATTTACTTTCAGCTCTCTCTAGGACATCCTTCCTGAGGATTAGTGACCAAAACTTAAATGCATACTCAAGATGGGGCTGAACCAGTGTATTGTAGAGTGGTAGAATTATAGTTTTTGTATGATATAAATGCATAATAGTATTCTGGCTTTACAAGCTGTGTGTTGGCATTGAAAACTATTGCTGAATATGTGGTCTACCATGACCAAAGATCTTTTTCCATCCCCAATTTCCTCAGAAGAGCACCTCCTTATGAGTTTCTTGTATTCATACTTTTTTGTCCCAAGTGCACGACTTTACTTTTTTTACTTTTTTAATATTACATTTCATCTGCTATGTATTTGCCCACCCCTGAATTTGATAAAAGGTCTTGACGTGGTTCTTGTAGTGATTCTATATCCTGTTGTGAAGCTATTGCTCTACATAGCTTGCCATTATCCACATTGAGATTGAGCTATGCCATCATCTATACCATTTATAAACAGAAAATTGGTCCCAGAACTGAACTCTGGAGGCCCTCCCCTAACAACCTTAGACTATGCAGAAAGTGAGCCATGTATCACTACCCTCTGGATCTTTTTCTGCAAACTGTTTTCTACCTATGTACATACAAATTATTCAATGCCTATAGACCTTAATTTGAAAATTAAGCCTTTTTCATGGTACTGTATCAAATATGTTAGCAAAATCCGGATTTACTAGATCTACTGGCCTTCCGCTATCTAAATAACTACTTCCTTCCTTGTAGAATGTTAAAAGGTTGGCCTTTTAACATTCTACAGGCAAATTCTTGTATATAGTCCCCTCAATACCTTACCTGCTATTGATGTTAGGCTGACTAGTGTGTAAACTGGTGTAGCTCTCAACCGCTTTTCGAATATTGGTAAAACTTTTTCTTTTTGCCAATCTGTCAGGACCATCTGTCCAGTCAAAAAGCTGTCCTTAAACGTTAGGAACAATTGCCTGGCTATAACGTGGCTATGTTGTTTAAGTACTCATGGGTGTAAGCCATGTAGTGCTGGAGATGTGTGTGCATTAAGTTTTTCTAGTCTTTTTTTGACTTGGATTTCCATCAGCCACCAAGTACCTTCAGTACATTGTCATAGGTTTTACTGTTTTGTTTGTTAAACCCATCTTTTTACTCTGTATAAACCAAAGACTAGAGTGTATTTAATACAGTTGCCTTGTCCCTGTCACTTGTAACCAACTTCCTCTGTTCATATTTACGGAGCTTGCATGTTTTGTCCTTACCATTTCACAATTGAAATATCTGAAGAATTTCTTTGGGTTTCTTTCACTTTCTCTATTTTTTTTTAAGCATGTCGTTTCTATTGGATTTACAAGGCATGAACAACGGAAATGAATACAATGGCGTAGGGGGATACAATCCCACATTGCTGGAAGTACAAGTTAGTCACCCGGTTTGGTACATAGTGTCAGATCATACAGACATAGATGGAATATCATATGCTTAATCCTTGTCTAAATCCACGGTTACAATTGTAACGTAAACATACAATTTACATCCAATTTAACAGAACATAACAAGAAACACACATCAACACTGCATAGAGTAAGAATAAACGTGTCCATTAACATTGCTAGAACCATCAGTAGCAGGTACGTCAGCAGTCGGAGTCAACCTTATTAGTGAGGGACAGGTAAAACGTCAAGGGGTATCTTTTAATTATGCTAGGGAGATAGTTGAAAAGTAAGGCAGGCGGGCAGAAGGACACCATGGAAGTATAATACCTTTCTAGTTTCTTGGGGGTCCCGCTAGGGATGGCTAGAGTACATCTAATCCCCCCAGGGAATTCGAGAGTTTGGCCGTGAGATACCATGTGGAGGTCTGAAAATCAGCCATGATAGTACGAAGCTGATATCACTTTCTCTATTAATCTATTTTTCAGTACAGAAAGGCAGGTGATGACCGTTCCATCTTATATTTTTTAATCCTATTACTGCTGTTTTTGCGGGTGTGCGCCCCCCTCCATTGCAACCGCTGCTGGCGATCCCAAGCTCCGCTGTGCCCACTGCGAGCCCGGGACCAGCACAGCAACTCTGCGGCCGGAGATCAAACAGAGCTCAGTACACAAGCTCTGTTTGATCTCCTCCTCCTCTTCGGAATGCAGAAAGTGATGTGTATTACATCACTTCCACTTTCCTCTGTCACTCTCCAGTACAGAAACCGGAGAGAAGCTGGTGAAGCAGGTGTTTGCTTCATCAGCTTCTCTGGGAGTCCCTAGGTGACATTAGGGATCTTAAAGACCCCTGATGTCTCCATAAAGAGGACCTGACACTGAAAATTGGCTATCACAAAGGGGGCTTGTTAGTCCTCTATGTGATAGCAATAGAGCTAAGTGAAAAAAAAGGTTTAAAATAATTAGTAAAAAAAATATACAAAAATTAAGTCACATATAACGGTAATAAAAAAAAATTACAAAATGTTTTATGTCCCCCGCCCCCCACATACACGTGCACGTCTACGTGCGGAAACGACGATTGCATCCATTACGCTGGACATGTTATATATCGCAGCGAACATCGCAGTGAGAGCAATAATTTTAGGGCCATCAATCACCGATAACACTAAACTGATGAGCGGTAAAAGCTTTTAAAGCGCTGCGTATGACCAATTTTAGGTATGGTAGTTTTTGCGAGTTCGCGGGCGTACGCAATTTTAAAGCTTGACATCTTTGGTGTCTATTTACCCGACGTGAACCCGTCTTTTATATTTTTGGGTAATAATTTGGGTAATAATAATTGTTTTGTAACATAACGTAGGTTTTTTTTCGAAATGTTGGTACTTTTTCATTATATAGTAAAAAATAAAAACCCCAGTGGTGATAAATACCACCAAAAGAAAGCTCTATCGGTCCCCAAAAAATGGTATAAAATTCATTTCAGTACAGCGTTGCATTGCGGAATAAATGTCAGTCAAAGTACCGCAGCGCTGAACACTGAAACATGGCCTGGATGGGAAGGGGGTGTAAAAACCCCGGTCACCAACTTTTTCAGTACAAAATACACTTTAAGTTAATTTTAGTGCACAAAACACAATATAATATGCATTTGTTGTAAAATATAAAAGATTACGTTGTGCTGAGTAAATATATCTCCACCATGCCAAGGTAAAAAAATTGTATGCACCAATTTAAATGGCGAAAAATGACAGTACCCCAATTTGTCCATAGGCGACTCTTTAGAAGCCTGTGCAGGCCATCAGTTAACTGTGAATATTGACCCAAGATTTATTTCTCTCACTCTGGCATATGCAACGATACTTAACATATGTGTCCAACTTTTGTTCTAATTTATTTGTCTTTTTATCCTAGAATGTAGCCATCCAGGATAAAAAAAAATTCTATTAAAATATGTATGTTGGTTACCGTGTGTTTTGTTTTTACCATGTGCTTAAAACACTCCCACTTGTCTTCCATGTTCTTAGTTGAGAAAATGTCATCCCCATTGTATCATATGGTGAGGATTGCAGCCTATTCAGCCTACTAAAGTTAGCCTTTTTTAAATTAAGAGTTGTCATACCAATGCACCTCTCTTTCTTCCAATCGACCACACACACTATTACTCTATGATCACTGTTATCCAGGATTTCCCTATTTTCCACATTTGCCATTAGCTCCATGTTATTTGAAAAACAATTCTAGTTGACACCATTTGACCCATGAAAATGTCCTGCAATATGTTTAACAAGTGACATGGCATAGTTGAGTATTGAGTGTGCAGTTCCTTTGCCCAATCAATATCAGGATATTTAAGGTATCCCATAATAATAGCTTTGCCTTGCTTCTCTACCATTTCTATCTGTGAGAGAAGTTGAATCCTCTCCTTATTCCTTATGTTAGTTTGCCCATAGAATATACCCACCAGTACTTTACCATTTTTCTCATTTATTTGTATCTCCAGTCATATGGACTCTGCACGGTCACGAATCCCTTACCTTCTTCTTTCTACCATGCCTTTCTAAAACAGAATGTACCAACAACGCAGTTTAATATCACTAACTGTATTTTCTCATGCAGATTAAACAGAAAAAAAAATAGATCAAGGAGAACTTCAGTCTATATTAAAAGCATAATTGCATTTTAAAGTAGAGATAATGCCTATTTGGTGTTCGTTTATTTTAACTGTAAATTCCAGTAGTCTGAATTGCACAAGCCCAACAACTCTAATTCCCAACTGCTTTGCTGATTTTTGCAAACACTGAATTTAGACTGCTCTTTTTGTTGTTGTTCAGATCCCACAGTCACAATATTAGTGACTTACGTAGGTCTTTGGATTTATAGTAGTCCAATAACTGATGTGGGTCATTCTATTTTCAGACCAACTAGTTCACTCCAAAACCAAAATATGGACAAGAGTATACACATATCTTTTGACTTATATATTACTAAATTCTTTATTCTTTTATTTCTTCACTGAAGGACATACATACTGAGAGAATATACAGGCTGCCATTGCTGAGCTCTCCTTCTAAAATATGCTAGTTTACCGGCTAGTCGGCTAGCAAATGGCTTAAGCGGCATTCGCATTTGTGCATTTTAACACATGTTAACATATTCATGTTGTTAATGGTCAGAGCAATATGTGGTGTATGCATGTTGCAGTGTGTTGCCATTCATTCTCAATGTTACTCCATACACAACCAAAACAAAGACACCTGAACCTCAGCAGATCTCACAATCAGTAAATAACACATATATTGCCATGTGGTGTGCTGTGAAAAAAAAGACTGGTGCATTATTTTGGTCTGCGGAGGGCCCATTAAAAATAAATACCACCCAGCACAACATGTGGCTATTTTCCACACTCCAGTGTGTGAATGGGTCATAACACACTTTCTGAGATCCTGATCTGGAACATGGAAGTATCCTGATCAAGAGTTCTGACATCCCTTTGACTTCCTCATCCACATGTTTGAATTGGAGAGTCAGTAAGCATAATCACCAGAGACAGCCAGGCAACTAGTATTCTTAGAAGAAGGTCAGGAATGGCAGCCCCCATATCACTTTCACTGCAGATTTAATTTCATTATATTAAAGTCACAATTTAATTTGTTGTTGAAGACAGTAGGCGTCATTTATGATATTTTCTGCTACCATCATTTTCTACTTCATCCATCAAGAGCACTTTTTTAATAACCTTAGGAAGTAAAACAGAGAACATTAGCTAAAGAAATTGCATTATATAAAAAGATACTATCAGATCAAAGGAGCATATTTTTAATTTAGTTTTTGTTGACACCGATTCCTATCAGCTATCACTTTTCTCTTATCATACTGATGAAATAGAATTTGTGCAGAGAATAAAAAGTAAAATTGGAGCACAGCTATCTTTCATAGTCACAATATGTTCTATATGTCATCAGTTGAATCTTTATTTACTTGCAGTGTTTTTCACTTACATCAGAAAGGCAGCTGTGTCCTGTTTTATTGTTTGAGGTGTCATTTCATGTTAACAGGGAGGGCATATATCATTCATAAACATTTTAATGATTGCCAAGAAAATATAAAAAGTGCTGAGTACAATACTATGTAAAATAAATCTAAAATATAATTGTGGGGCTGATTTGTAAAAATTAAAAGCTAACCAATCAAATGTGCAGATATGTAAGTAAGACTTATATTTTTTTTAAATCTTCACCATTATACAGTATTTCTGATCTTTAAATAGTATAGTTTCCAGCACTTTCAGTATTTTCTTGGCAACCATCAAATGGGGCATAAAGAAAGATACATGTTTTCTTCAGCTTGCAGGACAAAACACATTTCATAATTGCAGATATAATTTTTGTCAACAAAATATCAAACTGCAAAATAAATACAATTAACTAAAATACTAAAAAGAGCAGTAATCTTAAAATACAATGGCTTAAAGGCAAAACCATGACAATATTTGTTTAAATGATACCTATTATGCTATAATTAGCATATTTGTGACTTTTATATTAGCATTGTGAGCAAGAAGTAGAGTGAATTTAAATTATACAGCACATTTACTTCTAATTTTGTCATTTTATTGTTATTAGAATTTTACATTAAGTGTTAAAGCTCTACTCTGAGAAGCAGGTTAATTGTATCATCTATATTCAATTAACTTTAATGAAGTGCATACATAGCAGTAGTGTCCATTGTGCATATCCTCATTTGAATGAGGAAATGCAGCAAAAGCTATTATTTTGATATCTTGATAAATTATGTTTCAGATTATGTTAAATTTACATAATGCATGACTAATGCTTCACGTACACATAAGCTGTAGCAGCATGTCGGATTTTAAAAAGTCTCATTGTTGGTTAATGTCTACTGTATTCTATAATTAATGCTAATTAAATACATTTTTTCCAAATATATATTTTAGTATTTGCTTAAATGTTTAACTGTCATTGGCAAATCACAGATCCACAACTTCCACTGCCAGTATACACGTCTTCACAAATTGCATATTTTCCACTTGAGGATATCACTCGACAACAGATGTCCAAGTGCTATCCAACATGAGATGCAAATGAGTATTGTGTCCACTTGGCCTACAGATTTCTCAGTTTTAAGTTTCAGTTTTAACTATAAATGGTTGTTTAAAGGATGTGCAATGCCTTTGGACACTGAACTATACTATTGTGCTGTATTTAGTTATAGTATAAATATTTATATTCATAGTAGTAATTTTTTTTTCATCATGCAGAGTTATAGAATATATTTTAATGCTTATATCTGTACATTAGGATATCAATTATGTGTTTAGTGACTGGTTCTTGGAGCATATTGGGATTAATATATGAAATGTCTACATAGCCCATTTAGACAGTTAGCAGCTCAGCTTATCTCTTCCCTGTTGCTATGGCAGGTTGGAACACATAAAGGAGACACCAAGAATAGACAGAACAGACTGCTCCTCTGTTAACACTCAACACAGCAAGCCAATCATACTTGGAGTTAACTAGCTAGCATAAGTGGCAGAGTACTGAAATTGAGTTAACAATTGTTTACTGTTATTGCACAAAGAAACTGGAATAATGGAGGCATTGTTTTCCATCTATCACTTAGTAACAGATGTCAGGTCTAGGTATAACCCACAAATATATAAAAGTATAATATTTAGTAAATGTATATATATAGCTCAAGCTAACCAAAATCTATCTATCTATCTATCTATCTATCTATCTACCTTATATTTAAGGAACAGAAAGATAACGTTATAACTAAGATAAACAGGTCACTGGTAAAACTGTACTGTTAAGCAGTACACTATGAGATAATCTAAAGTGTATATCCAGTCAAAATGTTTTTTTTTCTTAGTTATCAAGTGGGGAAGGATTAGAACTCCTATCAGTAGTAAAAACCTATCAGGGGCACATTACAAAGATGTTCTCTCACTTCCTCTTCTGATCACAACATTTTAGAAAACAGGAAGTAAGAAGGAATTCTCCAACAGCAACACAGAAAGCAATAAAAATGACTTTCTTTTGTAGTTTGGTAGAGTAGGGGAAGGCTAGAACTAGGGATGCACCAATACAGGTTCTTCGTATATATTTTTTTCTGTACTTGCCGTTACCGAATACCGATACCAGAAGTCCCATAAAGGAATTACATCTTCATCACATATTAACCCCTTCGTGACTGACAGTGTACGTCGCCAGCATCGGGGCTGTTTAAACAGACTCCCGGTGAATTTTGCCGCCATATGATATTTTATAAATAAGCTAAAATTAGGGATGCACCAATACTGATACCAATACCGAATACCAATACGGGAAGTCCCATTAACAAAACCCAGGAGACATGTAATGACTCGCCGTCATTATTCAACATTATTGTATAATGTAGGTTTGAAGGATTGATGCTACAAATAGGATTTGAATATTCAGTGAAACGTTTATGACTTCAGGTCTATTATGAATTAATTGAAGCTGGTTTTTAATTTCATATTAGATATAACTGTAATTGCTATTATATATAACTTAGCTTTTACAAAATGTAAAGCATAACTTTGAAAAGCATTGGAATATACAGCTGTGAAGGTTCTCATTTATCCAGGTCATGGTATATCTGTAAAAAATAAGTCAAGGCAACTGGACTTGCTGTATTTTTCTTGAAGACGTTTCACTGGCCATTCAACCAGCTTTCTCAATTCAGAATGGCTTCTACAAAAAATTATCTGGGAATAAATATGGTGAATGTTGCTCCAAACCACATAATCTGTTAGTCACGACAAGGTGTTGATTGCATGTGCATAAATGGAGTCTAGGAGGTGTTATTAACCTGCCCAGAGAGAGGTGTTAATTTCATATTACATAAAACTGTAGACTCCTAGACTCCAATTATGCAAATGCAATCAACACCTGGTTGTGACTAACAGATTATGTGGATTAGAGCAAAATTCACCATATTTATTCCCAGATAATTTTTTGTACAAGCCATTCTGAATTGAGAAAGCTGGTTGGCTGACCAGTGAAATGTCTTGAGGAAAAATACAACAAGTCTAGTTGCCTTGACTTATTTTTTACAGATATTGGAATATACAGTATATAATAGGCATAAGGCTCAAACCTCAAAGCTTTAATATATATATAAAGCTTTTTTGTATCTGAATAGATTGAAGAAGGTTAAAACCCCTGTCAGTTTGTTTGGCCATCCATGTCTCTTTAGAGATATTTCCTTTTACTTCCTGTCCTGCATACTCAACAGGAAGTGAGAACATATTTCTCCAATGTGAGAGAAACCCTCACTTAGACAGTTGTCACTGAAACAAGTGTCCCCGATGGAAAATTTCCCTTCCATTCTTGTTCTAGTGGCAACTAAAAATTTTGGATTTGACCTCCCTGTGACATTGGTGATCGGGACAATAAAAAAGAAGAATCTCCCTGAGACACAGGGAGCAATAAAAACCACACAGTGGTTCCAACCTCTCACCACTCTATCCAAATTAAAAAAAAAGGTTTTGCCTATAGGTATACGTTAACACAAGGATTGGGCTCTCTGATATAGCCATGTGACTGTAATGTTTAAATCTCCTTGGCCTCAGCTGAATCCTGGTGTGTTAGTTTTGTGAATTGAGCATGTAGTGGCCTCAATAGTAATATGTAAATGCTGTGTATGTAATTTCCTATTTCCAAAGTTGGGATGCTTTAGCTTTCCAATGACCCCGCATTGCTCAGTGTCATGTGCTACAATGTGTTCTCACAACCAAAGACCTCCCACACCCCTGCATTTATAGTAGTAAGCTCATACAATATCTCTATAAGGATAACAGTCTAAATAACCCACAGGTAGTGATGTAGAATTAAAGAACTTGAGCAGATGATGCAAAGAAACAGCCGGCAATGTTCTGATATTTTTGTTCCCTTTATGATTTGGTGGGGAAGTGTTGTTTCCTTTTGAATAAGGAATATATGTGCATGTACTTGAATAGCTGCAAGGGAATTGGGAATATTTGATTGTGAGGGCATTTGGGGGGGATGTAGATCTAAAGGGTTTGATATACTTAGGGCAAATAAACTGTTCACTTTGCAAGTGAGTTTGCACATTGCAGTATATGGTTCCCCTAGTTTGGTGAATGTGGTAACATTTCATTTTGCAAAGAATACCCAATCATGTTTAAGGAATAGAAAAAAAACTATTTTTTTTGCTTGCACATGATTGGGTGATGGAAGTCAACAGAGCTTCATCTCATTTGCCAAACTAAGAGAAAACGTCCACTGCAAAGTACACATTCCCTTGCAAATTGAACATTTGTCTTTGGTAAATCAACCCCTTAGAAAGGAGCAAAGTAGCTTCTAACTTACATATAGAGCACCTATGAATCACTATAATACCAGCAAGATGTGAAAATGTCAAGCCAAATTAATACAAGTATATTGCAAGTTACCTTAAAATGACCCGGTCACCACAGGATGACATTTACAAAATAGGTCATCCATAAAAGAAGCATTTATATACTTACCTTTCTGGTGGCCTGTGTATTACATAGTATTTGAGGTTGAATAAAGACATTAGTCCATCAAGTCCAACCTATTAGGATCTCATTCTAGGAGTACCTAGAAAAGCTGTTCTATGCTCCCCAGCCATTGCAAGTGTTCTACACTACAAGGTGCGTAGAATACTTGCTCACCCTCTAGCCATTGTGGTTCCTCTATCCAGCTTGTATGTTACTACTGGAAGTGTGGGCCTGCAGGTGTAACCACAGTGGCTTGCAAGGGGAGAATGTATGCAACTCACTTGATGGTCAAAAACTTGCAGAGGCTAGAGAGCAGAGATGCTGTGGCTGTTTTAAATACTTAAACTGCCAAAAGGCTAAGTATATAAACTATCCTTTGAGGGCCCATTCACACCATGTCCAGACCAGAAAGTTTTTTGTCTGCACTGAAGATGCATCCCTATGGGAATTCTGAGCTTAGTTCACACCATTGCTTTGCATTCCTGTGTGTTTTCAAAAGTCCTGTATATCACATTTTTTTCTGGTCTGGAATGCGGATGTGCACCATTGCATCAAAAATGCACTTAAATGCACCAGAACGCATCAAAAATGTGTAAAAAATGCACTACACTTTGTTTGCAGAAACATGTGCAGATCAGGTCCGGACATGGTGTGAATGGGTCCTAACAGGTGATCTCTTTTGTAAAAGTGACCCTGTGGTGAAGGGGTTACTTAAACTATTATGCCTGTTGAGTGTATTTAGTCTCTTTTAAAAGGTACAGTTTCCTTTAAAGCTACAGTCATAAATAATAACAAGCATTTTTATGAAATAAGATTTACTTTATAAATATTTAGGCTTATTAGATACATCAACAATAAATGTGGGGCATTTCTTTTAATACATTACAATTCCAAAAGAATACCAAAAAATGTTTTTGTCACGTAATATAAAATAACCCAAGCATCATAATACCCAAAAGTATCCTTCATGAAGCAAGTTGTAAGAGATTGATTTACATCTGCTGTGGGTATTGATGCTATGAAAACAGAACAATTGCTAGAACAGCTGGCTTAAATATCAAGTATTGTTCTTGTCAACAACATGCAGAAAAAGGCAGCTTTTCAGCGATTTCTTTTCAAACGTAATCATACACCTCATGCTGGAAAATTAAGAAGTAAACAAACCTTTTCACTTTCAAATTATAGGTTTCTAAACTGCAAATGTCAAGCACTACTTAATAAAATCCTTATATTTATAAATGTGGTTCAGTAATTAGACAGTATAGTAGGGAAAAAAAAGTTCACACAGAGTATACCAGTGGGGTGCAATAAAAAAGAATAAAATAAGTGACAAGAAGGGTGAAGTTCACTGGAATTATTTTAAGTGACATGCTTTTTCTATTTGCCATTAAGTGGGAAGTTTGTGGTAGTGACAACAGGTAACCAAGGACCTCTTCATCAAAGTGAACATAGTGTTTTAAAACAAACAGACTGACTTTTCAAAAGGTGTGTGATGTCATACAAATCAGTGCAGTGTTAATGTTTGCAAGTGCAATTTACAAAGCATTAGCAATATCTCCAAAGCATTAATAAAACCTCACTTTCAATATGCAGATTTGGACGCCAGTTCACGAAAAATGATGCTGGGGAACTAGAGGGAATGCAGAGAAAGAAAACTAAACTGATAAAAGGCGTGGAGGACTTGGCTGTGAGAAAATATTATCCAAACTGAATGTATTCTCCCTTGACAAGAAATCTTTAAGGGGGAATATGATCACCATGTATAAATACACATGTGGTCCATATAATGAATTGGCTGCAAAATTATTTACTTTGATCATTGCAAAGCAGAAGGGATCAATCTTTGGATCTGGAGGAAATTATATATACATTCTGCATACTGAAAGGCTTCTTCAAAGTAAAGGCTGTGAAAATGTGGAATCGACTTCCTCAGGAGATAGTTTTAGCAAGCATAGTATATTATTTTTTTTAAAAAGCTGGAGGCATTCCTAAATACAGTATAGCTGTCTGCTAACATTTATAAGTAATAACATCATAGATTGATTCAAGGTATATCTGATTTTTTTAGGAAGGGATTTTTTTCTCTATTGAAGTACATTGGATTATGCTTCATACAGTAAGGGTTTTTTTTTCACTTTCTCTGGATCCACTGTGGGTATAGTTTTGTATGTGCAGATTTTCAGTTTATTTATTTCTTAATTGTTTCTATTGGCTAAGCTTAACGGACCTGTGTCTTTTTTAAACCTGACTGACTATGTAACTATTTATGCACCAGAAAAGCTGTTATTCTTTGTGATCAATCTAAATATAATGTTCTACATTTAAAAAAAAATCGATCACACGACACCAAACATTTGTGTTTCTTTTATATGCACCCATAGAGTATAGTGAATAATGGTCTGAGGTTCCTGGTGTATATTATGCATGGATTCTAGGTCTTTTACTGCAACTGCTTATGTATGGCCAGTATACTATAGGTATTTATTAGAGATATTGGTTTTTCAGTATCGAGTATGAGTACCAATATTTATCTTTCGGTACCCGCTGATACCGAATAATAATACCGATACTTCCAGGAGCATGGAGCCGGCTCAATCCTGATTACCTGCCGCCCGGCTTTCTGATTGGCCGGAAAACTGGCTACATGCTGTTTGCTGGCTCAATGCTGATTGGCCAGTAAAGCCAGATTCCCAGCCAATCAGGAAGCCATCTCCATGTTGTTTGGCTGACTCAATGCTGATTGGCTGGGAAGTCGGCTTCCCAGCCAATCAGGAAGCCGGGAGTTGGGTCATTACCTATGTTCCCTTGTGGAAATCTCCCTCTGACCAGAAGTTCCGGTATTAGGGTAACTATAGGAGCATTTGGGCGAGGAAGAGGACTCACACAAATACTTGGTATTGAATATTGGTAGCGAGTAATACTCTGTACTCGGTATTGATACTTGGTATCGACGCAGATATTAGTATCGGTATCTGTGCATCCCTAGTATTTATGTTATTACTAGCTTTGCCAAATTATGTTTTTCAAACAGGATGTCACAAGTTGGTAGAGATTTTGTTCAGAACCATTAATATCTTCTATCATCTTTAGGTGATAATAGTCTTGGTTCCAGTGAACTATCATCATTATTAAACAAAGTTATGAAGTCTGATATTCTAAAAAAAATCTAGAAAACATCAGCTTTACTACATATTTTTTTTCAAAAATCTATGTAAGTTTGACTGCACATATTTTGTGCTCTTCTGTATTGTACTATGTAATAGATTATGTACTGCCTTTTCGAAAATAAATAAAAAAAATAAGACATATTTATTGTTTAACTTGGAAAAGAAACGTACATGTTGACCCATCAACAAGTTTTAATTCCAATTAAAGCTACATAAATAGACACTGTCAGATTTTTAATAGCTTTAAATTAGGGTTTACATATAGCGTTTGACTACACTTTCAAGTATACTCTGCCATCTAACAGACCATATCAGACACACCCCCCTCTCTTCATCACCACAAGTCTGCAGGACAGTTGTGATGAAAGGTATGGCCATTACTTACCTAATCCAGCACAAAGCACAGATGTGAGAGAGCAGAAAATGCACATCTTTTAAGAGAATAGGGTATTTTAAGGTATTTTCAAATAAAAATCAGTTACATTTTTAACATATGGTGGTACAGGACTAAAAGGAATAATAAAAGAACAATAAAGTACTAATACACTTTAAAACATGTTTTTCAATAATGAATCCACATCAAACAAATATACATTGCCCAGCCAATCATTTCTTTAAATGTTTGCCTAAACATTTACAGTCATCATGTTTCCAGATAGCTAACTCCAATGCTCTTAGCTCCACTTCCCTGGACTTCCTGTCCAGCACAAGATCACAAAAGAGAGCAGACTCCAACAGCTCTCCATCTACTAGCTTGAAGATGGGAAGAGGGAGGAACAGGGAGCAGGGGAGTGCCTTGCCCTGCTGTGTCTGTGTATTTGTAGACACACACACACAGCTTACTAGCACACACAAGGGTGGCTCCATAATATCCTGCAAGGGAAAGGAGCCACTGTAAAACAGGACATCAAGACTAGCATTCAAGGAACCAGCTGATTCTGCAGACAGCTAAAAAACTTTTAAACATAAAGGAGCAGCATCCATTTTAAGTGATTTAATCAGCATTTGAAATAGCTTAAATTTTTTTACTATAAAGAGGAACTCCAGGAATTAACAAAGTTAACCCTTGTAGTGGGGCTACCACTGCACCGCAAGGGTTAACTGCTCAATTTTTTTTATAGAGGCCAGAATACAGCTCTGGAATGTCCCTCAGTGTCCTCACATCTAATGCAGGTGAATGGACCAGCATTAGACAGAGGATCTGGGGACCAGTCTAACAGCCAGGTGGTATCAAGGATCAGCTGAGTATAACCTCTTTAATTCATCCCCTAGTCCAAAACAAGCAGTTAACCCTTGCAGTGTGGGAGTAGCCCTGCTGCAAGGGTTAGCTTTGTTAATTAGTTTAGTTAGTTTTTCTTTAATATCACTTTAAATGAAAAATTTGAGGACATTAACAATATCAATTAACAATATTAACATTAACAATATAGATAAAGTTTAAGCCTTCAGTTGGGCTTCAAATAGTCAGGATGAAAATACAAAGTTTTTTTTAATTTTTGTGCAGTTAGACATAATACCTTTGCAAGCAATGCAATTGATCCAAGCACCCTTAGCAATAGTCACAAAGTTTAGGCAGCAACAAGTTTGTATTTGTTTTGATTATTTTTAGAACTGACTTTAGGCATTTTTAAAAACCTGAAGAGTATCTGTACAATTTTTTTAGCAAGTCTGAAAACAGGATGACAGTACATGAGAAGTGTTTTGAATCCACTGTCCCAGTTGTCACAACATGAGGCAGAGATCAGATCTTCTGTTACATATGAAGGATCTGGCAGTACATGGTTGGCCTAAGGAAAGGCAGACTTGAGTGTTTCGTGAAAAAGTTGATAGTACATATTTAATAAGCAGTCTAAAAACAGTTTTGCCTAAGAGAGGTAAGATAGTGCTGACCACCCTTCTAAATCCATAGGCACCATTAGAAACATACTTTTAGAAAGAATGCTTATTGCTGACAATATAACTGCATCTGAACATAGATTTCTTTATACGTGAACATTGTATGAAAGGTGCAAACATTTTTCTTGTCTAAGCCTGCTTTGGCCAATGTATGAACGTGGTTATGGATTGAGAGGGACTGGTGCTTCTTTTGCTTATGTGTTATAGTACATACAATACCCTAGGGCAGGGGTCAGCAACCTTAAACACTCAAAGAGCCATTTGGACCCGTTTCCCACAGAAAAGAAAACACCGGAAGCCACAAACCCCGTTTGACATCTAAAATGAAGATAACACTGCATATATCGTTTTTTACTGGGCGGGATTACATTGAAATGTGTGACCATGTCACCGGTCACACATTCCAACATAGTCACAAACTTTGATAGAACAGCGGCCCTGTCTAATCATTTATTCAGAGAAATAGATTATAATAGGCAACATTATAACAAACAACATTACAGTGTAATGTTCCCCATTATAATCCTCTTTTCTAATTAAAATGAAATAACAGCACACAGTTACACCCGTACCTCCCCCTCCCCTGCCCCCATTCGGACTCACCTGCCAAGCCTCACCTCCAGCATCTCAGCCAGCCTCTGTGCACTGCAGGGGGTGGGGCGTGTGACACACACTTCTCTCCCGCCGCCTGTTACTAGGGACGAGGCCGGGAGAGAGGAGGTGAGTCACAGGACCCGTCCCCTCGCTGAGAAGCCCGTCGGCAGTTTGGGGCCCCGGGACCCTGCACTGCCTCATATTCCACCAGGGTGGGGGGTTCCCAGGACCGGACCTCACTGGGCGCCCCCACAGTCTCAGGCCCCGGTGCAGCCGCACCGGCAGTAGTTCCGCCCCTGGACAGGGAGCCGCAGCAGAGGGATGAAAGAGCCACATGCGGCTCCGGTTGCTGACCCCTGCCCTAGGGTAAAGATTTTTTTCAAGCCTAGTGTGTATGCGGTTCTTTTCAATACTCGCCAACTAAGATTTGTCTGTATGTTTTAATGTATGATTTTGTTTTTATAAATATAAATAAAGGGATGTACCGATAGCAGTTTTGCGAGTACAAGTACTGGTACTTGCTCAAGTACGAGTACTGATACATTTATGTTTACTGTCATATGAGAGTTTTTCTAAAACAATATTGACTAATGATTTCAGGACAGTGGTGGAGCACCAGAGCCAGGTCCCAGCTGCAACCCCTGCAACCCTGGAAGTTCTCATGAAAATACCAAGTATCTGCATTGGTACTCGAAAAGTATCAGTGCATCCTAGTAAAAACAGAATCAAAATGGTTTTATCAGTGAATGGGCAATTATGCATTCAGCCATAACTCATAACCATAGTCAAATACAAGGTAATATGGAAAGTAGAATTCAACAAACTACATTATGGATATATTATACTCCCAATCTGTGCTAAAAAATCTTACACGCTTTAAATAGCTGCAAGTGCCAATTATTCCCAACAAAGGGGATACGCCAAAACTATATGAAAGAATAGTGCACAGCACTAAGCTTAATTTAAACTGCCAATTTAAAACTTCTTTGCAATCCTATTAAATCAATAGGGATGAATTTATCAACATAAATAAAGTTCAATACATCTGTTGGTTCCCAAATCTGTGAAAAAAAGTCCTGAAGTGGCAAAATGCATTGGGTGGAATCAATGACTTCATGATGTTTTCTGAATGTATTCCACTTCTGGAAGATCAAGGGAGTGTGAGGACAGGGTTTGGTGCTGGTTTGGTGCTTTTAGCACCATTATATATAAGTTGATCCTGTCTTTAAAACTTTTATTCTAATACAAAATGGTATTACACCATTAGACCTTCTCTTTTTTGTATATCTTAAATAATGACACATGGTGGAGAATGTTGAATGAGTATAGAATGACATAAATGAGACAGCATGTAGGAAAGTATAGAGTGGGTTATAAATGAGAAAAAAAGGTTTTATAGTTTAAAAGTCAATTAGCCCCGGCGCTCCACCATTGTCCTGAAATCATTAGTCTGTACTATTTTAGAAAAACTTTCACAAGACACTAAACCAAAACTATCAGTAATTATATTTGTGAGTACTTGGCCAGGTATCGATAGTTGTACTTGGTCTGGAAAAAATGGCACAAATCCCAGGAGTCCCACAGCCAATGTTCCTTAGAAATTACAGCCGCCTTGTAACTTTTGAGTTTTTCTCTAGTCTAGTCTTTCAATGGAGCTATAAGGGGATTGCAAAAAAAATTTCACAGTTTAGCACTGAGCACTATTCCTTTTATCTAAGTATAGCTTACCCCCTTTGTTAGGGGTTATTTGGCTCAAGCAGCTGTTTAAGGTGAAGGTGGGATTTTTAGTGCAGAATGCTTGAATAATATATCCTTAATGTAGTTTGCTGAATATTGCTTTCCAGCTAACATACTGCCTTGTATTTAATAGTTTTTACATTATGTCTATTTCAAGGTGTCCCTTTTCTAACCACACTTCTCTATTCTGGCCTAAATCCATAACCTAACACTAACATCTGTCGTAAGCCTAATCCTAACATTGGTCTGTTTAAGATGTCCCTGTTGAGGGCTTGTCCATGTTAAAACATTTGGCAGGAAAATGTCTGAATAACAGGAATTCATCACATACCGATTTTATTCATATATTATTAAACAAATGTGCTTTTGCAGTAATAACCGTAATGACTAATAGCTCTTTTTTGTTTTCAAACTTATCTTAGATTATTTTACATTGCAATTTTAATATACAGCTTTTAGCACATGTATTAACTGATGCAATTATAACAAAGAACTCAGTAGTAGAAATTATCTATTTAAAGATTTCAGATGAGAGAAAAGGTGCTTGGTATTTTTACTAATTCTAACAGTTTGATAATCTATAACACGGACCTTGTTACATTTCTTTTCCTTCTGTAATAAACTCGATCTAAGCTATGTTGGAATGCAGCTCTTACTTTCCTGGCAGAAAATCATTATATGTGACTGCTGTTAAAGGTCAGAAGTGAAATACTTGCAGTTTCAGCTAAGTTCTTTTCCTGCATGCTCTTCAAGAACAGCTTGTGTAAGATGGCATTAACATGACACCTTTAGTTCTGTGGTTACATAAATTATAAGTCAGGTACCATATTTAAAAATAGTAGGAGTGTAGAATTTTAGAAAATACATTTCTTTAATCACTGTTTAGCCACTTCAAGACATGGCACTTTTAATATAAGTCAGTAATATAGCCGATTGCTGTAGTACAGTTTCATTAAAATGCAATTTACTGTATAGTCCTAAGAGATTCTTTCCAAACTGAACATCAGCAATGGAATTACTTATCTACTGGTAATAAATTACATTCAACCCTTTTGCTTCCAGAACCGTTTTTACTTTTTTTTTGCACACGTTATAATCCACATTTTGTGTTTTTGTACAGAAATTTTTTTTGTGCACAAAAACACAGTATAATACCCAATGTTTTTGTAATATATCAAAGATGAGTTTGTGCTGAGTAAATAGATACACATGCCAAGCTTAAAAATTGAGTGTGCTCGTAAAACCTCGAGAAAATACAGTACCCCAAATTGTCCATCGGCAACACTTTAAATCACTCTCGCATATGCAGCAATACCTAACATGTGTGGTGCAATTAAGGTTTTTGTACATAGATGTACTCCACATGCTATGGGGGAATTTCTTTGGGCTCACAAGCCCTCTATGTGATGGCACATTGGAGGTGACAGGTCTATTCGATCCCTAATGTCACCTTTGCAGCCCATTGAAGCTGATCAAGAACACATCTTGCTTGATCAGCTTCTTCCCAAGCTTTTCTAGCCAGGGAATAAGAGCTCTCAAATCAAAAGTGATGCAAACAGCACTGCTTCTGGTTTCATTCAGTGGGGAGGAGATCAGCAAGTGGACATTCACTGGTGTCCCTCCCTCAAATCTAGGATGGCATTTTTCCTAGTTGGGACCTCAACCATCTGGTCCATGAAATTGTCTCGCAACATGTTGAGAAAACGGGCCGCCTTTGCCGAATGGGAAGTTCCATTAGCCCATTAGCTGTTGAAGACTTCCACAGCTGAGTTCCATCATTCATCATAAGAGGTATTACACACCCACAATGCCAGACTCGGACCCACAGGAGGACTAGTGGAGCCGGCAAAGCAAGGCGGGGTGTCGGGCAAGGTGGACTGGTTACCAGCCCCTGGAAGCAATTTGGCAACATTTCAGCCACCATAATTACTACCACTGTAAAGCCAGCAGTTGGCTTTACATAGTTAAACAAACTCCCAGTGATTAAAGCTGCCAGGAGTCTGTTTAGAGGGGCACGCTGCCAGCGACTTATGCCAAATTTCATTGGCAGAGAAAGGGTTAACGCTAAAAAGTCATGTCAGTTTTAAAAAACTTACCTTTAACTAGTAAAATATAGTAGACAAAAGCAACAAAGCGCCACCTCCTTGTGTGAAATATTTTTTTATTTGAATAATAATAATGGTTATAAATACCTCACAATTATAAAATTTCAGTCACGCTTGACAATAAGAGACCACAAGATCAGTGTCTAAGGAATGTTACACTCCAACTGCGTATAAAAAGCTGCCTCGGTCACATCACCATAACATCGTGCCACCCGCTGCTTTTAGGCTGGATTCATGCGTTTCAGGGCTATACCCCCTTCCTCAGAATCACAGCTTGCCTTGTCAAAGAGAGGGGTTTAAAAATAAAAATGAGCTAATCCGAGGGCAGAGCTCTCTATAACTTGCCTCAAATTATTGGTGAGCTGCACAAACGTCAGCCAGTGAGGAAATCACTTTGCAGCATAAAGCCACACATTTTTCTATACAGATTCAACCTAGTTGATTAAAAGCTTTGAACACAATTGGTGTGGTAATTTAACTCACATGAGGCTGATGGTATAGTCATTTGTACAAAGCTGTCATGTACTAGTATTTGTCTTACCACTGCATATTACTCAGCAACCTTACATTTCCTACTCTCTAAGAACTCTATTCGTTCATAGTAAAATGTAGTATAGATGGTACTCATATGCTGCTGGTCAGTAACCACTAGAACATTTAAGAATGTTTTGGACTTTCTAATCAACTGTTATTGCTTAAAATAAAATTCTACTTTAAACAAAATAGTATACATTGAGTGGCCAGATTATTATGACCACCCCATCAGTACTACGTTGGGCCACAAGATGACTCCACGAGATTACTTTGTTTGGTCCGCCTCGTGACTCCACGAGATGTTGAAAGGTGAGGTGAGGAATCTGACACTACACTGTTGCCCTTCTGTTGTCTTGTACCAGTCTTGCCACTCACCGTTCTGCCTTAACATTGACTAGTCACTGACGGCCACAATTCGCACGTTCAGACCCAGATTTTCGGCTGACAATCCAGTCTTTAAACACTTTAACAACAGCTGCTCTTGAACATTTAACAAATTCTGCTGTTTTGCTGATACTCGCTCCATGGCTCCGAGCGCCAACAATCATCCCACGTTCAAAGGCTGTAAAATCGCGTTGTTTACCCATATATTCAGAAAAAAAATCACTTCTACTGTCAAGGTAAACAACCTGCTTCCCTATTTATAATGGTCTGGCCCTCTAGCAACTTCAGCGCAAAATTATAGCTAATTATAGCTAATTTGCCTACAAATGTCAGGTGGTACAAAAATGTGGTAGCAAAGGATTCTCATCCATATATGTAAAATACAATTTATTTATTTTTTGTTGTATTAGATTTATTTTTTAACAGTAACAAAAACTGTTTGTGGGCCATATAATTTTTTTTTTTATTATTGCATAAATTAGTCAGATAGGTCCATTTATATAGTAATAAAGTAATTTGAAACCCCAATCATAAGAATATTTCAGTATTTGTAACAGATAATGTTAACAGATAAAACATACCTTTCAGGATTACACAGAAAACACACTTATTTTGTGCTTAATTAGACAAGTACAAACTGGTTCTATTTTTTGTTACTCTCGCAAATTTGCTAGAGAAATGTGCATCTTCATGTTAGTACTGCTATTAGATTTCCTACAAACTGTTTTTTTTGTTAATGTTTTATTTATCTTAACTTCAGTCTAAATGTATAACTTGTCCTATTTTTATTGGGTCATCATTTATTATTACAGGAAGAAGTGTGCTCTCAAGAGACAAATTCATCTGGAAATGCTGATCTAGCAAAAATAATTGTCATAAAATTAATAAGTAAAGTCATACTTTTAAAAAGCCAACAACTTCAGTACATTTTCTTCTCAGTAGTCTTTAAAAGTAATAATTAAAAGATTAACAATAGTTAAAGTCTGTATTCATAGTAATAAACTGTAGCCAGCTTAAATTTATACAGAACAGATATAATAGCAAGTACATTCTGGATTTTTCTGTTTTGCAAGGAGTACAGCAAGATTTGATCTTACTAATTGTTAGATAAAATAACTTCTGTCTTCTTCAACCTCTCTAAATGCTTAGTAATATATGGCATGTGCAGAATGATGCACAATTCATTAAGATACACCTGCAAAGTGTACACTCTCTTTGCTAGGTGAATGGCCCCTATTAGCTTAATATATCAACCCCATTATTTGCAGCTGTTACATTAAGTTTGGGAAAAAATACTGGATCCAGACTACACTAAATGGATTCTAGTGGATTCAGGATAATCTGAAGGCAGGTCAAACTTATTCGGATCTATTTAACATTTCATTTGCAGAATCTATTTTGAATTAAATAATTAAATTTGCTGCTAGAACACTGTATGGATAATTAAAACAATGCTGTTTAGCATTTAGCAAGTGGTAGTTTAGTACAAGTTGCATAATTGTTAGCTTAAAAACAATCACAGAGTGAAGAATATCCGAACATGGTAACAAATGGCATGTTTTCAAATTAGATTGATTTATTTGTCTCTGTTCACATTTTAAAAACTCTGTAACATAAAGTTGACTTAGCTGTTACTTTACACTAGTCACATTTGTAATGTAACTTTTTAGACATTAACTAGCTAAGCACCATCCATGATTATTGAATTGAAAATTCAACAAACCAGTGCATTTGATTTTGCTTAATCAATCTGCCTGACAGTTGCTTCTAGAGGTCCATTTACATATGACATATGTACAATGTGCCTATATCCTTTTACCATATTCTCCCTACAATAACAGAAGGAAAGGTGAATATGTATTCTTTTAAAATATGATGCTATAAAACTCATATTTGACAAAAGGAACAGACTAAACCTGTTTGGAATCAATTAAAAGAAATAAACATTGCTCTACAATGCCTGTGTGTAAAAAGGGATTTGGACTTTGGCTATGAAATATAGGTAATGTATATTGACATTTCAGAAAAAAATAATTCTAACCACAAGTTATGTAAAATAATTGCCTATTCAAACTCTAAGGTCAAAAGCACTCATCAGAATAATAATAGCAGTTTTATTCAGAATCAAAGGCCAAAATATAAAAGAAGAAAAAACCAAAGGAAACAACAACCAACATCGATCACATTCTCTTTTCTTACGGATACAGTTAAGCCCTAGGCTTCCATTGCAGTTCAAGAGCAATTCTATGGAGAGCTTTAAGTCAAGCAATCTCAGGGACCATTGTATATCTAGTGGAAAAATATAGTTAAATTCTTACTTCTCTGCTCCAGCTGTTATTTTGACATCCCGAGGCCTCAGTACTGCTTTAAGATACAGTATCCAGTGGAGAAAACACAAAAACATTGTATAACTTGCTCCCAGTTGAATTTCCTTACACTATGTTCAAATCTATAGTCTCAGTAATTATTTTAGGTTCAAAGAAAGAAGTAAACAAATCAATAATTATGAAAGTGATTTTGTCTGGACTTTATATTTCTTTCAAACAGCATGGGGTGACCTCCACAGGCTAGAGGCAATGATTTTCTTTTTTTCCTTTTTTGCTTTCTCAATTAAGTAGATGTACATCCAAATATGAGAAACTAAAATGTGTTTTGTAGTTTAAGAAAATCCTTGTATTTTAATAATTAACATTTTAATAATGTTTTAGCACTTAGTATCAAATTGTACTCTAAATTTAAAATACAAAAATTAGGATATTTGCGTACTCACTCCAGCTTTGAAAGAATATTCATTCATCCATTCATTCACTCATTCATATGTCAAGTCTTTTTTCTACTCATATCAGCATTTATTAACAACCAAGGCACTAGGAACATTTTCAAATAGGATTTTGTAACATTTTGCAATTACTTTGAGAAATGTTATGCTTTTCATAAATCATTACAAATCAGACTTCAGGCTTTGGCAGTGGAAGGAATATTGACAGAGACTAAAACTTTGTTATAGTTTCCCTTTCTGTCCTATAGTATTCCATCCTCCATTTCACACTTCCTTAAATTTAGACTCTATGGAAAAAAGAAAATAATGTTTCATTGTTCAGTTTAAATCCACTTTGTAAACAGGTGACACAAGGGAGGAGGGACATGGTAATTCTCATGAAGAAAAATATGGCTTTTCCTAAATGTTTAATGTGAAAACTGCCACTGACCATAGGCGTTTTCAGCTTTTTACAATAGTAAGTTGTAACATTATTATGCTGACAAACATTCAGTACTGCAGATGATGAGACCCATCATTCATAATAATGACATTCAGACTCTTCAGACAAGCTACCATATACACTAAAGGCATTGTACTATAGAAGCAAAATGTATTTCTGCTCAAATTATTCAAATAAGCATTAATAACATCACAGGTATTTTCTTCTTAAATCTGATGACTATATGATAATTCAAATGTGAACATTTGTAATTTTAGTAATTGTCATTCATTTAGTCAGCTGGTTCTGCCTCTCTAGAACCACAGCCAGCTGTGCCCATCCCCTCCCATCCCCTGTCTTGTGCTGGGGGAACAAAGAGGAATAGAGTGGAATCCCTGCGGGGAGCTGTGACTGGCAATCAAATTGCTTTTTTACAACCTTCATGCATTCTGTGATTGAGGTTCTTCTAGGCTTGTTATGGAAATCGTCTTTTCATTACAAAGCAGATATAAAAATCTGGATATTATTCATTTTACATTCTTAAAGAAATACAGATTCTTTATTTTACACTCATACTATATTTTGCCAAACATAAACATTATTCTACTTTGATTTAATAAAGGTTCAGACAGGACCTGAAAAGAAACCTGTCCTGAGTGAAATATATAGATACAAATGCCTCTCCCCTTCTGAAAATGCCAGTTTCCTAGTTCTCTCTGCTTTTAGGAGCTCTGAGATAATTTGTGGAGACTATCTAGAGGATACAGGATGGGCAGTGCCCCACACAACTGATAACCACCCAGCATTACTATTGGTCACTGCCCTCTCATGGCACTAATTTATATCCTGTCGAACATTAACTATGATCTGACTTTACCCCAGGGGCCCTATGCAACTGATGACCACCCAGCATTACCATTGATCACTACCCTCTCTCTGCACTCATTTATATCCTGTCCAAAAATAATTATTCCTCTCCTATCCCTATACAGCTAATGATAACAGGTTGAAAGTGACAGGGATTCACCTATTTGACAAAGTATACAGGATAAAATATAAGGCATATATAAATGGTAAAGATATATCAATTGATAGGTGTTGTAAATTTACTCATTTATAAATCTGAAATACACTGGCAAAATAATTGATGGGAGGTTTAACATGCAGACACATAGAGGTGCCTGTACATGCCTGCAATGGAGTCCAAAACCTTTCCACTATGGCTTTTATGGCTAAATCCAAGGACGTTCTGATCCACAAATCCAGGGAAATTCTGGGAGTGTTGAAGCTTGCCTGCCATTTCCTACCTAATGCCAATTCCATTGAGACAGCCCATTATAGTGATTCACTTAAGGAAATGTCATTGCCTTTGTAAAAGGTAGACGTAGTGTGTCTTTTTTTCTAAGTCTCACAGGTCTTTTTTTTACACAACAGCTATAAAGAAAAGACTGCTTAGCTTGGCTTGAAGACAATTTCACCTACTGACTGCAAGTCATAAACCTTTACATGCATTATACAGTATAATATATGTCTAACACAAATAAAATATATATTTCTACTTAATAAAACTATATTTATTTTTTATGTATCTGTTTCAGTTATCGCAAGTTGCCTTTTTGTGTATATATATGTGTAGTCATTAGCTCCAAATCAAGATTTTTTCCCCAAAAAATATTTCAGCTGTTTGCCAACTTTTAGAATCAGAAATTCAGTATCATTACACTTGGTGTAAAGCATGTAAACCACAGATGTATTGTAGTCTTGACTGTTGTTATCTAATGAGCTTCATACTGTGCTCGCTTAATACCTCATTCCTGTAAAAAGTGCAGATTTTTGAGATGTTAAAAAAAATCAGATAAATCACTTCAGAATGTTTTCCCACTTTTAATGTGACCTATAATACTGTATGTGCAATTCAATCAAGAACAAACTGAAATCCTTAAAGTGGAAACAAACAAAATAAAGAATTTAGAATAATATGGTTGCATAAATACTTTGTTGCAGCACCTCTTGATTTTATGATAGCATTTAGTCTTTTGGGGTAGGAGTTTATTAGTATGGCACATCATGCCTCGGAAATCTTTGCCTACTCTTACATGCAAAAGTGCTTCAAATCTGTCAAATTAAGAAGGCATCTCCAGTGCACATCCCTCTTTAGGTCATTCCATAGATTTTCTATTGGATTCAGATCTGGTCTATGGCAGGGCCATTCCAAAACGTTGGTCTTCTTCGGGTGAAGCCATTCTTTTGTTGATTTGGAGGGATGCTTTGAGTCGTCATGCTAAATGGTGAAATTCCTCATCATCTTCTGCTTTTTAGCAGAGGCCTGAAGGTTTTATGGGAAAATTGACAGATATAAAATTGTTCATAAGTCCCTCCACCTTGACTAAAGCCCCAGTTCCAGCTGAAGAGCAGCCCCAAAGCCTAAATGTCACACTTCCCTGTGTGATGATCCAACGCCGGGTTTTACCTCCTGTCTGAGCTGCTTGGCTTCCTGCCAATCCACTCGGAACCTCTCCATTAAAAGTCCAGTTCACTTGTTCCATGCCGTTCGAGCAACATGTCGTTACACCCAGTCGGACTTCCTGTTTATCTCTTGTCTTTGTAATCCCTGCGGTTGCTACCACCTACCTTGTTCCCTGTGTGTCTGGATTCCCTCTTCCTCACAGTGAGATCCTGTACATCCTGCAGTGGATTGATCATCAGCTTCTTCAGTGAGTCCTTGCACCTGTGCCTACTTGTATGTCTGTGTATAGGCTTCAACCCTGCCTACTGTTGCATCCAGCACCTCGGTGCTGCAACTAACCTTTATGTCTGTTGGGTGTGCTAGAGGGCCGCAACCTGGAAGGTGTCCAGCAGCCAATCATCCTCACCATTAGAGGCTCTGTCGAACACCTGGCCCTTCTTAGAACCTGCGCCTCTAGTGCGGCCCCGTTAACACACAAACACCTTCTTCCTGTGTTGTCATCCCAGACACCATTTTTTGCACGCTACTCTTTGTCATTTTGTGTGCCCCAGTCGCAGACCGTGACACTAAAGCTGGCACCACCATGCTTCACTGTGGTATGATTTTTTTTTACCAAACATACTTTTTGGAATTATAGCCAAAAAGGTAAATTTTGGTCTTATGAGACCATAACATATTTTTACACAAGCTTTTGCCAGATTTGATGTAGGTCTTTGGAAAATGTAGCCAGGCTTGCATGTTTTTGTTAGTAAGAAAGGGCTTCTGTCTTGCCACCCTATCCCAAAGCCCAGATGTATGAAGAATAGTTATGACATCACAGGCTCTTATTCCCCTAAAGTAATGTAAACAAAGGGGCGAAGCAAGTCCTGTGATATCATGGTGTGCTCTGCCCCTTTGTTTACAATCAAGAGCAGAGCTGTAACTTGCGGCAAGAGTTTGATAGATGTGGATGTGGAGGTGGGCGATGGTTATTTTTTCTTTCATGAAGTCAGTGAGTGGTGGGCATCATGATTGATGAGAACCTACCTGCTGCTGTCTTTTACCTTGTAACGTGCTACAAAATTACAATCTTACTGTAGTCTGATTACTGGAGGAAGGCGAATGAGGATATACTTTCTTCTAGGCACTGTCTCTTGGCTGTAGTTCAAGGACTGGATTATAATGTGACCTGTGGGCAGGTTGTGACCATTTAAATATTTACATAATAATTAGCACTAAATATGCTTCAAATCAAGAACTCACAGACCTTTGTAGCTGCGGGAACTGTGGAGCAATTTATAATCAACGCTCAAACAGAGGCTTCACATTGTTTACATTAGAAGGCTGAAAGGATACTAATTCACTGCTGCAAACAACAGGGTAAGCTAAGCTCCTGAGAAATTAACTAGAGCAGTGCATCTGCTATAAACTTTCAGCCCCTATTCACACCTGAGCATTTTGTCTCACATTTCCCAAAGAGCGACAATGCTCAACATATAGAATCCCATTATTTTTAATGGTGCCCATGTACACCTGTTCGCGTGTTGCTCGTAGCTTGAATAATTACATACACTTTTTTTCAGCCGGAATTGCAAATTTTTGGCCCCTTAGACATTAATAGGAGTGCATGAAAAACATGCATAACATGAATTTTTCATATAATTTTGTACCTAACAACTGTCCCCTCCTAGTAATTAGCTTTCCATTGGGTAAAACAAAAGCCTGAAAATGCTTGAAACCTTACAAAAAAACGCACAAAAAATCCTAAAAATCATCTGAAAATGCTCACATTCAAGTGTCAATGAGGCTGAGGATGAATCGATTCACAATGCTTCCAGCTATAGAGGTCAGTGGGAGCGTGTTTTAAAAATCATTTACTGCTCGCTAAGATGCAACTCAAGTTTAAAACTTGTTTACTGCCACAGGTTTACTATAAAGATTAATGTTTAAGCTTTAAACAAATAGCAGATTTGTTCAGCTACTGAAGAGTTCAATTCAAACTAAACAAGATAGTTCTTTTTTTCTGTTTACAATTTTCTTTAAATGTTTAATTTTTGTACAAATATATTTAGCACAGTGTACATCTATTACATTGCTTTCTATTTATTATATTTCATTATTGTATCATATGTGTATTTCCACCAGCTGCAAAGAGTTCATGTAAACTTCTTAGCATTCTCTTCATGATCTACTGGCAGTTTAGAGTTTTGTAAATATTTTTTTGTAATATCGATTTTAAAAAAGCATTCTTGCACCAACTATTTTCAAAAGGAAGTGGTAAACATTTGTTATAAAAATAAAAGTCAACAAGTTTTGTAGAAGAAAATAGAGTTAAGTATTTTCTGTTCCTGATTTCTTCCTCTACAGAGAGTTTATTGATTACTATAAATCTTAATTGAGCTACTGAGTGTGCAAGTGGGAATGCATATGGGTGTGCAGTGTACATAGTGTAAAGTGTTGTGTTACTGGTGATTCCAATTGTTTATGATGCATGGATTTCCATGCTGAAAATTATATACTCTATGGGGTCTATTCACAAAGCTGCCGAGGGCAGCCGAGTGAATGACCGATCAGAAGTGAAGTGAGCCGAACACTGTTCGGCTATTCACTTCAGGCTGGTACGGCTGATTTCAGCTGTACATCGGCTGAAATCAGCCGTACATCGGCTGAATCCATATAATAACATTAACCACAGGGACAGTATAACAGGTAAACCATGTATGGAGAGTGACATGTATAAGATTTTTTTTAATAATTGTGCATCAGGTTTATCTGTTTCATTTTTATTTGTTTTATAAATAAAACAATTGACATTTCCACAGTATTTTGAGCAATGTTGACATTCAGTAAAATAATTAAGATTTATGGTAATGTACAGTATGATTATGTTGCTAAACTGCGCATAGAAGGAAATCAGTGATTGTAATTGAAGCAAAAAGAAACAGTGGATTGGGGAGAATAATTTAAAATGCATCAGTGCCAACATTATGCACACTAAAGTATCTACATATGTTGAATAAGCAGTCAAAGCACTTTAAACCAAGTCCTCATTTATCACTGTATCTGCTGTATATGCATTGTAAAAAATTGCATTTGAAAGTTCTCAACAAAGACATTACATTTTTTGCTCTTTTGCTTTTACTTTCACCAGAATCTTGTCAGTCTGCAAGCCCTCTAATATAAACTAACTAAGTGTTTCTAAGCTGTTAGAAACCAACTTAAACCTGGCTCTGGATTCTTTGTTGTGATCTTCAAGGATCTTTGAGAACAAATAACAATAAAATCAGCTAGGAAAGTCAGGGATAACTTGTTTCAAAGCTCCTTAAGAATATGTAAATAGTTTATTGTCCATAGTCTGGGCACAGGTGCACTTTAAGGGTTATTTGCAAATTTGGATTTAATTTTTTTTTGTCTTCAGTGTTTTTATCAGTTTTCCATTTCTATAAGTAAACATTTTGTTGCAAAGGAGAAAAAATCAACATATATCGTACAACAAATCAACCAGTAAATTTCAATGTCAACGTTACTATTATCATCAATATTAATATTGATAGCAATATCAATATTAACATTAATATTCCCCCTTGTGTAAGCCCATCAAAGTTATACTATAACTTGTATGATTATACCATAATAGAAATCTACTGTATATCTGGCGGCTAACAGTTTTATTCCATAACATCTGATTATACAATGTGCTGTTTCTTCTCACTTTGTCTTCATACATTGAGTAAAAATGAAAAACAATGTAATCAATAAATAAAAAAAAGGAAAGAAAGGGGGAAAGAAAAGGGAACACACGGGAAGGGGATTGTAGACTCCGTCAGATTTAAGTTCCTAATAGAAAGATTAATGTGTAGGGTTAGGGGATATAGCCGAAGGGTTTACAATCCCTTGGTAAGTCAGCCATGGTTCCCATACAGTTTCAAAGTTGTCATATCTGTCTTGCAAGATACTGTGTAACTCTCATGGATCATAATCCAATTTAGCGTAGGTAGTACTCTGGGGAAAGGTACCCTTTCAGCTTTCCAGGATCGAGTGATTGCTATCTTCGCCGCTAGAAAGAAAAAAGAAAGAAGTTTGCACTGAGCTTTCGATATGCCCGGGAGCGTTTCATTCAGTAAAAAATGCTGCGGGTCTCTTGGGACTTGGACCCGGAGAACATCATGGATCAGTGCAAATAACTTATTCAAAAATGGGCGCAACTTTGGACATTCCCACTAAACATGAATCATAGTGCCCCTGTGGTTACAATGTCTGAAACATAAAGGGCTAGACCCTGGGGACATTGTCGCTAACCTCATTGGTACTAAATACCATCGTGAGAAAACCTTATAGTTAGCTTCTAATAAAGAGACATTCAACAATCCAGTAGTCGATCTTATAGTACACTGTTGCCATTCTTCTATAGAGAGTGTTGCCCCCAGGTCCAACTCCCATGCATCCATATACGCTACTTTACTGAATGGGCCCAATTGTATATCATAGATTAGAGAGATCCCCCCCCCCCTTTGGCCAGTTCCACCCAGGCACTTTATGCATTTTATTAATTGTTTTCATATTTTTTGATGGATTGGACTCTGATGCTTCTTGAATGTTATTTGTACAGTCTGTTGTCTGTTCTTTGACACATTGTAGAAATGTATGTGTCTGTATTTACTATAAACAATGTGTTTAGTGATGTAATGATCATGTGATGTAATGATAATGCCACTTCATGTTACACACAGTTTAACAGTTTAAGTGATACTTAGTAATTTTATATATTCATGCTATGGTTTAATAATGGAATGGATGGACCAAAACTGTTGATGTTTTCAGGCATGCCAATCTATTAAATCATAAGGTTTAAATATATATGACAGGCAAAGGCTGATTTACTAAAGTATTTGAGAATAATAAAATGAGAGAACATGCACTTCAATTATCCAATCATGTGAAAAGCTAATTCCGGTTTGCTTTAAAAAAAAAAAGTATCATCAGAATCTCCAAACCATAATTAAATGCCAGAAAGGTTGTTGTTAAAACAAGGTGGTAACGGATTATATCACTTATGACACAAATTTGCAACTTTGGCTCCTATTGCTAGTTCTAAATACTAAAATGTACTGTACCTGCTGGAGTATAAGGCTGATTATATTGCTGAATGAGAAACTTTCTATATCTGTAGATGTTTAGCTATTTATTTAATCTACACATGAATGGGTATTCAAAGTGTGCACATGTATTGTTTATTGAGTAAAATTCTTAACTGTTAGTAAATAAGTAACATGAGGCCACAGAAAAAAAAGAGTGTGGTTGGACATGCAGACAGGATCTTATCATCCATCAGCATGTCTTGGCTGGGCCCTTTGCCTTCTTGATTGCTTGGCTTACCTTGCCTTTCTTTTTCTGCTTCTGAGAGGCAGGAGGATGTAGCACAGCAGCATCAGCTCATGCGACCAATGATATTTATAGCTAAGAGAATAATATCTATCAAATTAATTTCTCTCCAATTTTCCACCCCCAAAAAAGCTAACAAGCATGTGCCTAACCAATGGACATGAAACCAGTTCTGGTCCTGACGAAACATTGGCCGAATGGGTAGTTGTCATCTTATATTTATGGATATCTTAACTGAGTTCCACAGATGAAAAAAACATTCCCAATAAGGGTCAACAGGCAAAACGATGTTCATAATAATAGAATATATCAAAGGAAATTACAGGCCAAATGATGTTCATAATAATAGAATATATCAAAGGAAATTTTGTGAAAAATATTGACAGCATGAAGGGAATTTATCAAAACTGGAGCAAACTAAATCTCGAGCAGTTGCCCATGGCAACCAGTCAGCTTCTCTCTTCAATTTACTCAGGTAAGATTTGAAAATGAAAGAGAGAAGCTGATTAATTGCCATGGGCAACTGTTCCAGATTTAGTTTGCTCCAGTTTTGATAAATTCCCCCCCCATATGTCAAACATGAAAACGCTGCATCAGTATAGAGAAACAGAAGATGTGAATTGAAGCATAATGAAACACATTGTTGATAAATGCTACAAAAAACAGGCTCAGCTACATACTGCGAGCATTAAAACTGGAATTTAGGGTAGGACAAACATTCAGGAATCCAGCATTCACCTGCTGCAAACAGCACAAAGTCTGGATGCTTGGACAATTAAATAAATGGTATAAGGAGTCATACTTTAAAGAAAACCTACCATCACTGACCTCCGTCCAAGAATATTAGTTGACTAGTTGTCTCTAGCTTCAGTACCATCTAGTCACTGACATGTAGAAGAATGAAGGTTGAGAATTCAGAGTGAAGTTAGAACTCCCCATCTGCTGACACCTTGCAGGTCTGAAGGCATTGAAGCCACACGATTAATACGTTCAGCAATAGCAGCCTGCATATTCTTTTTGTACAGATTTCCTATAACTGTTTTCTGCACCTGAATGAATAACCCATAATGGTATAGGTATTGTATAATTTGTATTATTGTATGACAGTCAATGAATGTCATATCTTCCAACATTTATTTAAAGAAAAAGCTACACTGTGTCTTTGTATTCATAATTCCTAAATAATGAATGAATGTTCACCTTGAAAAAGATTGGTTTAACCCTAAAATGTTGTTTTTGTTTTCAAAGTTTCTATTGGTCTTCCATAAGATATAGCATGTTTTAATATCAGTTTTTAACATATGTATAAAAAAACAGAAAATTCAATATTTCTCAAATCAACATTATTTCCCCGCATCCCCCAACCCTTCCATGGGCCATCAAATCTATCACCAAGGGAGAGAAAGGGGAAAACCAGTTGTGTTATTAACATTCATCTTTGCCCCTGCCCTCATCCACCTCCAGGGGCTCACCCTTCCATTCGGTCACTTCTAGCTTTGAGGGCGCGGGGCCTCTCAATATAGGTATAGCTGCTTTCGCTATATGAGAGCTTATGGAAAAACTTTTTACTGTACAAAAAAGGAAAAAACAAACAAAGAAGAAAAGAAATCATATTATATATAGAAATTAAAGCATTAATTATGGTTTCCTTTGATTCCAAGCAGCAGAACAGATATGCTTAAGCTAAAGCATCGGGAATAATGCTATGTGCATTTGAGATCTCTTGGTATTTCAACCAAGGCTCCCATACTGCTTCAAATTCTGCATAGCTATCCTGCAAAATGCTATATAGTTTCTTGTGGATCATGATCCAGTTCACTTTAGACAGCACCAGAGAGAATGGAACCCTCTCAGCTTTCCAGGACCGAGCTATTGATGTCTTAACCACCAGGAAAAAAAAAAGATACAAGTTTGCTCTGTGTTCTAGAGATGTCCGGGATTGATTTGTTTAGTAATATATACTGTGGGTCTCTGGGGATATAGATCCCTGAGAATCCTAGAAAGCAGGGCAAACAACTGGTTCCAGAAAGGTCATAATCCTGGGCACTGCCACCAGACATGGAGCATAGTGCCTTGCTGTTTACAGCCCCTGAAGCATAACGAACTGACGCCTGGGCCCATATTCACTAATTTTGCTGGCACAAAATACCATCGAGAAAAAACCTTGTAGTTAGCATCTAAGAGAGAAACATTTAACAGTCCCTTAGATGATCTTTTAGAACATTGTTGCCATTCTTCTTGGGAGAGTGGTATCCCTATTTCTATCTCCCAAGCCACCATATAAGCTGTTTTTGTAAATGATCCTAGTTGGGCATCATAGATCAGGGACATGCCTCCCCTTTGACCTAACCCTCCTAGGCACCACCGTTCATATTGTGTTAACAGCGGGGCTCCAACCTCGGGAATATGTAGAGTGAGTAGAAAATGATTAATTTGTCTAAATCTAAAATATTCGGAGTGAGGCATCTTGAGAGTGTTTATGCAATAGAGATGTGTGATTGGTTTATGGAGTTTAATAAAGTCCCCAATCCTATACAATCCTTTATCTATCCACCATTTAAATGTTTTTAACTGTAATCCAGGCATAAAATTGACATTTTCAAATAGGGGCACGAGGGGAGTGTGCGAAGAGACCATCCCTTCCTTGTTTCGGATCTGATCCCATAAGGCTAAAGAATGTATTAAAGTTGGTGAAATTTGTGCTGCCCTATAATAAAGAAGCAAATTTGGTACCCCTAAGCCCCCCTGGTTTCTGGGTTTGGAGAGGGTCTTTCGAGAAATTCTTGGTACCCCCCCAAATAAATTTAAAGATGGACTTCTGGAATTCAATAAGTTCCATCCGTTGAATCGGGATTGGTAGTGTCCTAAATAGATACAGTATTTTAGGGAATAAAATCATTTTAATTGAATGGATTCGCCCTATCCAGGATATGTTATATGTAGTCCATCTAATCATATCTTCCCTGAGAGATTTGTATAGTGGTGATCTGGAGGCATTGGGGTTGATTTACTAACCTCACAAACACGCCAC